>NW_010113309.1:102925-103161 GCF_000699245.1 Pterocles gutturalis | reverse complement strand
AAAGAACAAAAAACAAAAACCCCCCAAAACCCAAAACCAAAACACCCCAAAACTAACCAAACAAAAAACAACAAAAAAAAAGAAAAAACCACCCCACACCTTCCCAGGCACAGGTGTGGAGCTGCTGAGGATTAATGCCAGTTGTGCTGTTCAAAATCCCAACTTTGTTCTTGAGATGGTAATAGCGTTAAAAGTTCAGCCTTGGTCTTGAGAGCTCAAGTCCCCGAGGTTGTGCC
>NW_010113309.1:54166-102434 GCF_000699245.1 Pterocles gutturalis | reverse complement strand
CCCAGACACTTTCCATGGCTTCTCTTGAACTTCAGGACTCTGCTTTTCTGGAGCATGGTTGGGACTCCTTGGAGCTTTCTATGAAGGTATTAAGGGGAGGAAAGCCAGCTGGTTGCCTCAAGCTGAGGAGGAAATGCTGAAAACAAAAACCCCCCAAAAACCCAAAACCAAAACACCCCGAAACTAACCAAACAAACAACAACAAAAAAAAGAAAAAAACCACCCCACACCTTCCCAGACACAGGCTTGAAGGATTATCTCGGCACAATGAATTTTAAAGACTTTTGCTATACATGTGTGGAAAGCTACCAAAATGCTAATGGTTCTGCTGCCTTTTTTTAACCCTTTCAACATCTGGAGATGTTGGAGGGGAGGTGAGGATGATGCTATTCAACTGCAAAAGGACAGTCCAGCTGGAAATAAAGTTCTAAGCAGCTTTTCATCTGTTAGCCGCGACTTCTCCTAGTGATAAGGAAGAATGATGCACCCATCATCTGGATGAACCATTTCTGGATGCTCAGTTGAGCCCGCCTGCAGGGTGTGGTGTAGGTCAGGTACTCCCTGTGCAGCCAGCATCCTGCAGGATGGGCAGCGAGGCTCGTCTGGGGTGCTGAGCGGATGCTGTGTTTGCAGGGGCTCTGTGCTGCTGGTTCTGCCCAACGCGGCTGGGCTGGTTACGTCTGCACAGGAGGCAAGCAGGCATCTTCCCCTGGGGATACTGTCTGTATCTGTGAGGAGCTTCTGTTCCATTTATTTAGGTTTTTTTGGCTGAGGTTTTTGACGTGTTAGGAATATCTCATTCAGCTCTACAGAGATTCTGTTAATGGTCTGCTTTGGAGCCAGGTAAATACTTGGATAACTGGCGATATAAATAACAGAAATGGTGAGTGTTATTAAACCCGTGAGACTCCACCATCCCTTTAGCTGTCTCTGGAATATTTTAGAGCAATGGGTCTGTCTGTGCTTATCTTTTTAATCAGGACTAGCCAGGCAATTTCAGCCCCCAGGAGAGCCTGAGTCACTGAGCTGCAGGGTTATCTTTGCCATTAAGGTTCTGGCTTTCAGGTTTCAATGAACTTTCAATGTTTTGGTTTGGTTTTTTTTTTTTAAGGGATATTCACTGTTAAATATTAGCTGTCTGCTTATTTCATATCTTCAAAGCATCAGTGCTTCCCATTTTGCAGCTGAAGAGCATGGTTGCCAGCACGGACCACCTGGGGGCAGGAGCAAGGGCAGGCAGGATGGAAAGGATTTCTGCAGGGATCTGTTTGGGATCAGGAGGACACCAGATGAAGTGGGGTAAAGGGACTGGATAGCAGTGAGAGACTGGAACAGGCTTTTCCTTTCTCATTCAGCGTGAGTGTGATGAGGTATTGCTTTGCTTGGGACATCCTGAGCTACACTGGATAGGGCACTGGGGAAATCAGCTTTAGGACAAACTGGTTTTACTGGGATTGTTCTAAAAGGTATGAAGATAGGACTGGTGCATAGTGCAGTAGGCATTGGGGTGCTTGTGACAATCCAGTATGTGTGTTAACTGTGATTTCCTGTGTGGCTTTTAGCAAATTCATTATTTTGAGACAGTGTGTATGTGTATTTATACATCTGGGAGAAGGGTAGATGTTCTCCCTCCTGCCTTGTGTTTTTCCCAGAATGGATGCTACAATCTGCTTGTCAACCTCATGGGTACTTAAAGGCTGTTTTCAGTGGACTCTTCTCTCTCTTATATTTCTCAGTGGATGGCTTTAGGTACTGCAAACAATACCTTTTAATAAGAACCTGAAATGTTTGTGATCACTGGAAAAAAAAAATCTCATTACTTTTTTCTCAGAGCTACTTGTTTTCTTGCATGAAGTGTATTTTGCTTAATCTTGACAATTTAAGATTGCATGCGTAAATAGATGGCTCTCATCGTGTCTGTAAGTGTTTTGCAGACAAAAGTCTTAAACTGTGCGACTGCTTTGCAGTTTCTGTGGGGGGTTTTTTGTGTGTATGAAGAGAAGAGAGTCTGAGCTGCATCCTTCCACCCCAACCCCTTCTTCTATTGCTAGAAGGAGGTATTGACAGTGAGAAAAGACAGATTTACAGAGGAAGGTGTGTACATGACATGTCAACCTCACTTCCCTGATTATTGATGCAGTTAATCTCTGCAGATTAAATACTAAACCAAAATGCCAAATGAAATCCTCGACTGTTTCTGAAGAAACTTGTCATTTCGAGTTGGGCTTTGGGGTGAGCCTGGGAAGCAGGTTGCTGGGTGGGCCGAAGGGGTAGAAAGAAGTGCAGGTGTTCATTTCATTTAGGGTTGCCTTGGGAGAGTAGTTCTTATGCAGAATACAATAGGAATCTCTGGCTTCTTCCTTTTTTTTTTTTTTTTTTTTTAATTGCCTGTGTAATTTAGAAACCCTAATTCTCCTTTCTTCAGCGGAATGAGGAAAGAAGGGGTGCTGAAATGCTGATTGTCAGAAACTGTGGTCTGGAACTTGGAAGTTGCCATCCCACAGCTGTTGGCCTCATTTGCATGTACTAGTCGGTGTTTCTGGGGTGAGCAGGGTTGTAGAAGACCCAGCCCCTGACAGTAAACAGGGAAAGTTCCCCATTTGCTCACAGCCAGACATGTCTGTGCTCTCCTATCGCAGAAACAGAGGTTTGTCATGTTGGAGTTGTTGTCATGCTCTGAGATTCCAGTCTTCATTGCAGCAGTAATTATTTCCACCAAGAAGCTGTGTATTTCCAGATTCCCAAGCCTGAAGACACCTTGCCCCAGGATATACACCAGCATGATGGGTAGGACACCTTCTGGGAAAGGGAGAGTACTTGTTTCAAATATTGGCTTGAAGTTAGGCAAAGAGGGCATAGGTTTAGTGGGTTGGGTGCTGTTGGGTTGACAGTTGGACTTGATGATCCTTGAGGTCTTTTCCAACCTTCATGATTCTATGAAGCAGTCTGCAGGATTCCAAAAGCCAGGCACTCAGTCAAATTACCAGCTGTTGGATGAGCTGTGGTTGTTGTCCATGTGTGTGGTCTTAGCCGATGGCAAAGGAATGGTAATGCAATTTAGCTGGAGTCAGTCGTTGCGAAATTAAATTACCTCCCATCAGCTGCAGGGGATGAGCATGCACATGGAGAGCTGCCACAGCTCCGCTCGTGCACAGCCTGCTGTTATTCCGGCATCCCATGACTTTACCGGGGCCTCCACTTGAGTGTCCTGGTGACCAAGCAATAGGCAATAGACAGTTGCCTGGTTGTGCCTCCAGTGACAGAGTAGTGTCCCTAAAGAAATCAAACATTTTTTATTTGGAGAGTTCAGGGTGCTGAGTTTAGGGTTGCTGGAAATAGAGGTTTGCAGCAATTATTGTACCTACTTTAACAAAAAAAAAAGTTTACTTTTTCCAGCAGATGTTGACTCCCTTGCCAGTAGGGAGGTCCTCTTGGCTGGAACAGGCACTGGTGCCAAACACATTTTTGTTCTTTTGGGAATGTGTTTCCTGAGAGGTTCCTTTGTGTTTTAAACACAGGAAACATTACTGAGGTTTTTCCAAATATCTGTGAGAACATTTTTTTTTTTTTACTGAATTAAAATTGTCCCGTTTTGACAGTAGACCAAGCAGCAGTCTAGCTTCATCTTCAGATGCTTTGTCTCTGGGATTGGTACCTTGCCTAGGAATGCCAGGAGGCACTGAATGACCTGATCTTGCTCATGGACGATTCAGCAAGCCTTGGCAGCCTGGACCCATGCCCAGTTTTGACCCGATCCCCAGGGGCTACCTAGCTGAGGGGGACAAGGTGGGCCATGCTATCTTCCAAACCTCCAGGAGGAGAGGGGAACAAGGGCTTGCTCAGGGGAAATGTCACATCTTTTGCCCCAAAAAAACTTACCTTGTCAGAGTGAACATGACCGTGGTGATGGGCAGAGCTTTCTGCTGTCCCAGTGGTTATCGTCTCGGCAGTTTGGTACCACTGTGGTATTTTGGGGTCAGGGTCACAGATGCGTCTGTGTCCTTGTGATTTCGCTACGCATCCTGTTTTTGTTCCAAGCCAGGGCTGAAATCTCCTGTTATTCGCTGCTAAAAGCTTTTAGGCTGGAAATTGTCCCATTCTCATCATCTCCCAGAAATCATTCTAGCTTGGCCCACTCTTTTCCCCAGCTCCAGTCTTTCTGCTTTGCTGGGGTTGTCTGGAAACCAAGGTCAGGATGTATTTCTTAAACATACACAAGGTTCAGCGTCTGTTGTTTGTGCCACAGATCACTGCAGATGGAAGAATGCGTGTGCAAGTTCAGGCACGGCCAGCTTTCCCTGCACAATGAAGATGTGGTTAAATGGGAGTTAGGATTAGTGCTGGATTTGAGATTCTCATAGCTGGCTGGTAATAACCTAATCTCCTCAAAGGCTGCAGGCAGGCTGGCAGCATTCAGCTCAAGGCTGTTGTTTGCAAAACCTGAAAGAAATAGAATTTTGATATTAAGAGTGCTTTAATCAGAGCCTTTCAAGATAGGGGTGGGAAGAGCACATACTATCTCAAATGCAGCCTTTTAATTTCTTTAATAGTCACCTAGGCTCCTAGGTCTGCTGGGCATTTGACAATAGTATTTCTCATCTCCTCTTGTAAGAGCTTAGGGATTCTGATTGATTTTAGAAAGGTATAAATTGCGTGATGAAAGTGGATCCACCAAAGTCTCCGTATAGGCAGAGATATGTCCACAGAGGGCAGCAAGCCCTCCCCAGTTTAAAGTGTTTCCAGCGCTATGTTTCCTTCAGGTGAGGAGGCTTGAGAGGCCACGGAAGAGTGGAGCTCCTTGGTGTGGTGTGTTTGGTTCAGTCCAGCCTGGTTTGACGTCGCTGTGGTAGAGGTGACGCCCCATGACCCTGTGCAGGTCATGAAATGAATCGCTGCCTTTGGCACTGGGGTCCGTGCGGGAGGACAGTGTGTTTTGAAATTAATCGTTCTTGCTGTGGCTGCAATGCATTTTTCTGTGGTGCTGGTCTCTACTCAAAGTCAGAAGTTAAGTGATCTAAATAACTTACATCTTCAGTTAAATTTTGATGAAGGTAGAGTTTTTGTGCAGGCTTAGCCCTGTGTTCCCAAACAGGACAGAGATGGAAAGTTTACCCGTGGATCTGCTTTTGATTCCTGGGTGCCAGCCGTCTCTTGGCTAGCAGTTGTGATTGGTGCTGACCAAACTTTGAGAGCTGTGCTTTGCAAAAACGCTTTTCTGTCTGCATGGCTGCTAGTGGTAGCCTGGCCAAAGTGACGTGCTTGCTCTGCCTGCTTTGCTTTTCCATCCTGGGGAAGGCTCTCCTTTGCCAAAGGTCTCTATAGCATGGCAAGGTGTGCCAGTGTCGGTCAAAGCCTCCATCTGAGCCACTGAGGCTTGAAGCAGCAGAGATGTATTGACTAGGTTTGAGTAGGAAGCTTGTAGGATGCAATTCAATATCACCAACAAGAAAATGACTCGTCTGCAGAGGTGACGATGAAGTGCTTTTACCTAGACCTGAATCCACTTGAATCCATTTGTTTTTTCTGAAGCCCACTTATTCAGCCCTCACTTTGATGGATTTCTTTTGATTGATTGTTTTTCTGCTGCTTTTGTGTTGGTCCTCCTTGCTAAGGTTGTCTTTCCTCTCACTGTCACCTCGTGCAGAACCTGTTATCAAATAATCCTGTTAATCTTCTTAGATAATCTTTGAAACACCATTGAGCAGGACATTTTTTTTCTGAGGTGTGACATTTCCTGGCATACCTTAAGTCTTGGGATGTGAAATTGAGAAATGCACTGAAGTTTTGCCTTCCCAAAGCTCAGGGCCCACATGATGACTTGAGTAAGCTTCGAAAGACGGTGACCGTAATTTATTATTGCAAATGTCTCTGCCCTCATTGTTCTCGGAGAATAAGAGAGCGTCAGAAACATAAGGTCAATGGGAATGCAGATCTCTGCACAGGCTCGCAAGTCCCTTAATGCACAAGTTTATTGAATGCAGGTTAATGGGAAAGTTGCTGGTTTAGTTTTTGTTCTGGTTTTAGAAGCCATAAGCCAGGCAAATCTTTGGTCTTTCAGCTCCATTTCTTCTTATTCTCTTCCATGGAGATTAATGGTAAGGAAAAGTGGATAGAGAGGGAACCCAGACGAGCTTGGCACCCTGCAGCGACCACCACCACCAAAAGGCTCTCACGCAACAGCAGGATGTGCCTGCCCCGAACGTGAGGCTTGAGGAGGACTCGGGGTCCCCTCCTGGCTGGTTTGAACCGTGCAACTGTGCGTTAGGGGGGAAAACTGTGCGTTAGGGGGGAAAGGTGGCCCCCTGGCCTGGGCATTAGCCAGGAGGTGCATCCTGCCGCTTTGGTTAAGCACTCCTTGAAGTCAAGGAGTTTTTGATGGCTGGTTTGGCCAAAGCCTTGGTATTGCGGAAAAGGAATGGTGCTGTGTCTCTTCGTAAGAGAAGACGGAGGGGTGTTAGTAAACTGCTGTCTTGCTCGTAGTGCCTTAGCCCAGAGCGATGGAAAATGGGTCTTAGGGATCACAGAATCACAGAATGTTAGAGATTGGAAGGGACCTCGAAGGATCATCTAGTCCAATCCCCCTGCCGGAGCAGGACACCTAGATCAGCTCACACAGGAACGCATCCAGGCGGGCTTTGAATGCTCAGTGGCAATTTCTTATTCTTTCTTCAACCAAGCCAACTCTGTGCTCAGCAGAGAGCCTGACAGAGGCCCTTCGCCAGAGCGTGAAGCTGTGTCTCAAAGCCAGCTCTGCTCAGAGCAGATCTCACCGATGATGCTGTGCTTTGGAACGCCATGATCTTTAAGGTCCCTTCCAGCCCAAACCGTTCTGTGATGACTCTCTTCGCCATCTCGCCTCTGGAAGGCCAGCCAATCTCACCACAGCTCATGCAGCTCCACCAACACTCTTTTTCTTTCAGGATTTCCCAGCTGTGGCCGAGAACGCCCAGCCCCTGTGCTGCGCCGTGCCCTGGCCAGCTCCGTGTTTCCATGCGGATGGCTGTGGTGGGATGATCTGTAAACATCGCCGTGTGTTCTGGTGGGGAATGGATGCAAGCTGCTTGCACGGCATTACTCACTTATCCCCCCCTGCAAGCTCAGCTGCCGCTTTATCGCTCCTGATACGCGGGAGTGTGATCTGAGGCAGAGCCATCAGCCAGAGCCCAGGGCAGGCAGGAGTCCCACGTGCACAGTTTGGGGGCAGCTTGGTTTCGTTTCTGATAAGCCCGTGCCTCTTGCGGCGGGCAGGACACGGCGCACGCTCCTTTCAAACCCTAATCATAATCCTCTTTGCAGCCGGCGCTGCGATCCCCACAGGAAGCATTAGCGATATCACAAAGTGCGGAGACTTCATTGTTTTTCCCCTAATCTGCAAAGGGAGCTGAGAGGAGACGCAGGAAACTTTAACCTGTTCTGTGCCTCCGCGGGTAAATAATGAGGTTTTTACTGAGTGGGAGAACGGGGGAAGCCTCTTAGTTAAGATAAAGTGAGTGCAAGGCTCACGGGCTTATCTTGCTCTGTGGAATTCAGGAAAGGACGCGTCCTTGGATCCGCCGGTTTGGCATGCCCTGGTTTTGTGCTGGGGAGAAATGGGTCTGTCGGGGCTGCCCTCCCTCCGGGATGGCTGGGTGTAATTTCTTGCCAGGAAATGCCGGAGCTACTCTTTTGTCGAAGGACCTTGAACAAAAGGCTCTGGATGCTTAATAACGTGCAAATTTGGATGGGTGGGATGTGGAGAAGGTTAATAGGGCAGACTAACGGAGGAGGCGCTGAGCTTGGGAGAGGAGGAGAGGAACGCCCAGGACATGGCAGCAGACAGGGGCCAGTAACACAGAAAAAGCAACCCCTCTCTGCCCTGTTAACTTCGGCACCACTGGCCACTTGGGGCTAAGTGCAAGCACTGTCTGCTGAAATAATGGTATTTCCAACCCTGGCAGCCTGAGAGCCCCAGCACGGCTCCGAAGGGTGTTGGGGTGTGAGCTGGCGTGCTGTTCAGGTGCTGCCCAGACCCCAGCCCAGGAGTGCTGCTGGGTGGGCATTCCCTTTGGGTCAGTGCTTTATGCTTGCAAAACTTCTCTTTGCGAGCCGCCTGCCATAAAAACCTTCCTTGTCGCGCTTGGTTCTGCAGCTGCGGCCGTGCTGGGCAAGTCTGGAGCTGGGGGAGCTGCCCCAGCCTGGCATGGGGGGGGCACAAATCCGGGATGGTGAAGGGTCTGCTTGCACGTGTGCCATGTCCGTGGAAGCCCTTTAATCCAAATTGTGACAAGAGCAAAGGAACAAAACCAAAAGCCTCTCAAAAATAGCCTGAGATAAGGGTCTGGAGAATTTGCTTTTTCTTTTTCTCAAGAGTCCCTGGAGACTTCTTCTTTTAAGGGGAGAAATGGAGCTTTCAAGGTCAAGCCTTCCCCCCCCCCCTTTTTTTTTTTTTTTTCTTCAGACTTCAAAGGCAGTCAGCTGAGAGCTTCTTAGGAATGTTACATCTGTTCGGAGTGGATGGGAGGAAAGGCACTTTTTCCTCTTCCAAACTGTCTGAGATTTGTACACAAACTTTCCCGAGAGTGCGGTAAAGGAGACGCAGCCTCCGGGAGGGGGGGGTGATGAAGGGTGGAGAGCCGGCGAGTGGGAGTAGCTTTTTGCAGAGAGCTGAAACACAGGTTTTATTTTCTCAATGCTTAACAGGAAACATTTGAATGTCTGTGCCTCTAAATAAAATGGATTCAGAAATGGAAACTGAACAAATGGACTGGAATGCGAACCCCTAGCGCCTGCCCGCTCCTCCTCCAACTCTTATTTTAAGCTAGCTTTGTACCTGCTGGCACGTCGTCCTTTCCTTTTATTAAATGACTTGTCCTTTCACTTTCAGTCTTAATCTACGTGTATCTTAACCCGCACAACTCCTGGGAGCTCCTGTTCCTCCAGCGGCTGATCCAAAGCCTGTTGGCGGCGGAGGGGCTTTGGGTCAGGGGATGCCCCAGGGACAGGGTGCTGCCAGCCTGGGGGGCACAGCGGGGGCTCGGGAACCGGACCCCCTTTAGCGCTGCTCTGCTGGTAGCGGGAGGGAGTTTGTTGCTGATTTGGACACAAGCTGGTGCGGTGGGGTTGACGGACCACCGATCAGGTCTCAGGGCTTGTCGCATCTCCCAAGTGCAACTGAACTGCAAATGGTTTTCACACCAATTATCTCCCTCTTGCTTTTGCATAGAAGCGGGAGGTGGGGGGGTGGTTGTTGATGCCATTCCCCAAGCTTGGACTGGAGCTGTTGTTTCCTTGGCACATTTCCCGTAAGGAGCCCAAGGAGTGTGGGATTTGTGGTTCAGCGTGTGGCTTTGTCACACGTGTACCCTGCTGAGGATGATAGAAATCTCAGTGCTGTCTCACTTCAGGTTGACTAAGTATGTTTCAGGCGTTGCTTTTGTGTTTTTTTTTTTTTTTTTCTTTTTAACTAGGCTTCTTAAATGAAGAAGAGCAATATTTAAGCTTCTGAGTAAATAAGCAGAGAACCCTGGCTTCCTCTTGACTAATCTGTTTAACCTTCATCAGCCTAAATATTTACTCTAGGCATCTAATATCCAGGCAGTGTAGTTCTGATGCTAATATTCGTGCACTGAGAATGCTGTAGATTGACTAATCCTGCAGAATTCCAGAAATCCCTGCCTATATAAATAAACTTCCTATACGAAGGATTATAGCTAAATAAATGCTGTGAATTCAGATCAGCAAAGCAGAAGCATAGCAGTTGGCCTGCTGCTTACTTATGTATTTTTATAAGGATATTCGTCTCAGCCTAAATGGATGCATAAAGAAAACAGCAAATACGGAAGCACGATGCTGTCATATACTGCAGGAAGAAAGTTTACTTCTCTGCCTTTTTGCTAGCAACTTTTCTTTTAGCAGTTTGCAGCTTGCCATTAGCTTGATTTCCCAGGCTGCTGAAATTGTTCTCTTTGGGCATGGCGAATCTGGCGTTTCGGACGTCTTTGTCCCCTTCTTGCATCTGGGCGATGTAAAGAGTTCATTAAGCTGCTGGATTGGAGATGTATACAAAATTTGTAGCACAGTTGCTGTAGACCACCCGGTCCCCCCTCCACGCACACATCCCCCAGCCACAGAGCAGAGCCTACAGCCTCTGGATTTACCAGCAGCAACGGTGGCACCTCCAAGTCTGGTCTGTCGTGTCCATTGCAGGGAATACTTGTCAGCTCCCAGTGTGTATAAGTATGGTGTAAGCAGTCCTACTACTGTATTAATTATCCTGTCTCTGTGAGATTTAAATGCAGACTTAATCTGGGATCCTTATCTCAGAGAAGTTCTAGTGATAGCCCTTGATGTTGCCCTAGCTGTTGCTGGAGATCGTTCCAGAGATATGAAGGCTGTAAACACCCAGGAGAGAGGGGTTGGTTTGGCTGTTGTAAAGGGAATGACGGCAGGGAAAAAAAAAAATAAATGGGATCAAGTTAGAGAAGGGAAATCAAAACTGTTTGAGGAGGATTTCCAAACGGCGTTGTTCATTAGGTTCACGGAAAGCTACCGTGTGCTCTGCCAGCTGAGAGTTTGGAGAGTGGGCTGCAGAAATGAAATAGGAGGAAGGACAGTGGGATGGGGTTGTTCCCTGTGCGCAGGGAGGGGTTACACAGGATCTCATCAGCTTTTTGCTTATAGGGTCCTGTGTAACAGGAGACCAGAAGGAATAAATTGCCTGGTTTGCTGCTTTGTCAGGAAGGTGTGTGGCCAGGAACGTGTGCTGGTCATGGCCACTTGGTCCGAACAGAGAGAACTGTCCCTGCTTGAAAGGCACCAGGAGGGAAGGGCTGCTCCCCAGGGAAATCCCTTCTCTGTCTCACGCTGGGTTAGTCAGTCCTTTTAACACTCCATCTGAGGAAGAATCGCTGCAGCCAGGCAGCTAATCTCATTTCTGTGCTCGGATAAGATTGTTATCAGAGTAATTGTCTGTTTGCTCCCCCTCCTGAGTCTAATCAGAGCGGATTGTGCCAGCACCTCCTGGGGCAGAGGAACTTGGATGTTGATTGCCCTCAAAAGAAAAGAGAAAATCCTCAGTGTATATTGAACGTAAACTTCAGTTTTGGTAGGCGTTCACAGGAAAACCGGCTGGAAATAACTTGCTCAGGCATGTCTTGCGCATTTCACAGTGATGTGTTGGTTCTGGTTTAAAAATCGAAGTTCAGGCGGGCGAGTTCACGCGGTGCGTGCCGCGGTGAGGCTGCCAACAGACAGAGCTGTGCACCAGTGGGACTGGTACTTTCCCAAGGCGCTGGGATAGAGCAAGTCCGTGTCTGCAGGGAGTGCGTGCTCTTAGATGTTGGTGTTTCAGCCAGCGAACCGTTCTGGACAGTTAGTGCTTTTCCCCTTCTTTCAAAGCAAATTACAGGGTGGGTGGTTTGCTGATGGGGATCGGGGAGGCTCAGAGATATTAATTTTTCATATATCCTTCAAGTTGGGACTAGAGCTCATCTCTTGGTGCGTTTACCTGAGGAAGCTTGCTGTTTGATCTCTTCCTAGTGCTGAGCAAACCATGGGTACTGCAGCACTCCAGGGAGATACGGCAATGCTGTGTGCCCCCCCTGTTACGTGGAGGAGAAGGCTGAGGCTTAGAAGCACCAACCAGAGTTGCATAGATAAGGAGCATCACTAGTGGCTGCTCCTGACTCCAGGTCTGGCAATCAGCTCCAAGAGCCAGCCCAGTATGAAAAGCAAACCATGATCCTGCCCTTAGTGGTGTTGCTGCTGTAGAGACGTTTTCTGGCTCAATCAGACCTTGGGTCCCTGGATAGCTTGATGAAGCTCTTTAGCTTTCCAGTGTGCTACCTAAAGCAAGCTTAAAGGGCAAGAGCATCCCACTGAAGAGAGTGCCCATAGATGCTGAACTTGCACACCTCCTGTGTGAGAACCACTGAGACTGTCCGATTCAATCCTGTTAAAAGCTGTTGAATGCAGCTGGTTCTTTCAGGCACATGTAAAAGTCATCTTGGCGACCTTGAAACTGGTACGGCCACAGCTGCTTCTAGCCTGATGTGCCCTTGGTGTGCCTAATGTGGATATTCTCCAAAACTTCTATTGCATGGTTCGCTGCTTCTTGCTCAGACTGTGCATCACTCACTGCAGCAGTGGCTTCGTGGCTGTAGTGCCCTTTGCAGAAGGAACCACAACCACCGCACATCTGCTGGGTGGTTTAACTGATGCTGCTTTCCTCTTTACAAGGAGAGACACAGAACAACAGAAAGAGGGGAAGAGAGCTATACGGCACTGAAGAGATGTGAGAGATAAGTGTTTAGTGCTTCTGGAACTGGAAGGAATACAGCTACATGAGTATGACTAGTAAATAGGACCTTAAATAAATAGGTAGTATACAGTGTCCCCCGTGCTGCTGGAACTTGAGCTTGCATCTCTGCAGAGCACTAGAGTCTCAGCTTACATCAGCGTGCTCAGATCCGGCTGTGGTGTGTTTGGTGTGGCTGCACGTGCCACCAATACGAGTGTCCAGCAGCAGAGCTTGTGGTCCTTGGTATGGTCTGTGGCCTCGTGCGCAGGAATTTAGTTCTGTTTTTACCACTTCTCCATTGCATGTGCTTTTGTATGGTTATGTTTTGTTGTTTTTTTTCTCACGTGAAGTGTACTTTTGGCAGCCTTTGGCCCTCCAATGGGTGCTCATCCTGTCAGGCACCACAGCTCTACGCACATGAAATGTGCTTTGTTATCTGGATTACAGCGTGGTGTTCTCTTTCTTTGTGAGCAATTCCTATTTCAAAATCTTGTCTCCAGCTGTTCTTTGTCTGTAACGATGCTGAGGACAGGGTTGTCATTTACTTTGCTACTTCAGCTGGCGTACCACTTGGGAACCATCCCTGCCTGGATGCGTCACCCCCCGTGTCGTGGTGTTGATGGGGTGGTTGTACATTAAGGAACCGTTGGCTGATTTGTGAAAAGCGTGCTTGTGGAGGCTGGGAGCAGATTTTACTGGAGGTGCTAACAAGCTGTAGTCCCTGCCTGCTCCCCTTCCCCAGTGTTAGCCCCGTGCAGCGCCTGCAGCACACGATACAACTGCGTGTTTCTTCCCTGACCTCGTTCAGCTTATGGGTGCATCTGCCGTGTTTAATGCTAACTTTCAGTGTAACAGCCCTGGAGGGGTTCAAGAAACGTGTAGATGTGGTGCTTCGGGACATGGGTTAGTGGGTTGGGTGGTGTTGGGTTGACGGCTGGACTTGATGATCCTTGAGGTCTTTTCCAACCTTCATGATTCGATTCTGTGAATACCCATGGTACTGCCCATTCAGTGCTTAAGAACTGTTTTGAAGCCATAACTTCAGTATCTGTGTAGTAGTCCCTTCTTGCTGTACCGTGGAGTGACCCACCAGTTTGCAGAGTGGTGAGTCGTAGTTACTCCTTAGCAAAATTACCAGGTAGGTCTTTAAATCCTTCAAGATAGCTGTCCTGGTCTAATCTGAGCATTTTCTGGCAAGGGGGTCTACCTTGAAAATTTGTTAAAGTTAAACCAAACACCAGCAAAGTAAGTGTGGCATGAACATATCTCAAGTTACTGTTATTGCTTCTGCCAGCTACCATAAAAAGCTTTTCTAGACTCTATTAGCAAGTGAACAGAAGGGATGTCACCGAGCTGTCAGCCTGTCTTGCTACGTTCAGGAGTACATGACATGACGGAGGCGTTCCTGGATGAGTTGATCTAAGGACTGGTCTCTCCCTTGCCACCTCCAACTGCAATGCCTTCTTTCCGTAGCAGTTGGGGATGTTGGGATAATTGAGTATTCTCCATAAAGTAGTTCTGCTCAGCCACAAGGATGGCCATGCGTAATGGGAAGAGGTAACCAGTCTTGCTAAATAAGAGAGACTATCTAGGGAGGTTTATAGTTGAGGCCAAGAACCAATCTATGCGGAAAGCATCTGGTCAAATACCAGAAGACAGAAGAATAAGAATAAATACTTTATTTGTAACCCCTTAGGCATGTTGCAAGGAGATTTACCTCATTTTTATGGGTCTTCAGTTATCTGTGACAACAATCTTGGATTAACCCATGGAGGTTCTGTGCAAACTATGGACAAGCTTTCCATATATACACCATTTCGGTTAAGATGGCTCCAGCTTGGAACTTGGTGGGAGGAATCCAGCTGATCTCAGTGCGAGCTGAGCAAGGCATTAGCTTGCTTGTGAAAGAAAAGATTTTGTGTAGATTGGTGCCTGAGTCCTGCAAGACACTTCTGTCGCACAAGTTGCCTCTTACCTGTAAGGCATAGAAGTCAAAAGGAAAGAATTTTTTTAACTAATTGGAAGGAGGCATCAACAGCACATGGGAAAGCCCAGGGAACAGAAAGCTGTTCAGGTGATCTGGGGAGTCGGGATCTCTTTGAAGTGATGGCAAATGTGATCAGTGTGACCTTTCTGGTTACGGCGTGTCGTGGGTAGAGGGCTTGTTTCTTGCCTTGCTTTCCAGCACATCATATTGTCTATGTTTAAGGCTGGTTTGTGCCTTTCGGCGTTTCTCAGATGATGGATCCCACAGAACCCTCCTTTCTTCTGTTGAATGCTAGGAAGGAGCCCACTTTGTCTTGTTTTTCCAGATTTATTTCACTTCCATGGCTTCCAGCCGTTCAGGTCTGTCAGTACTATCAGATAAATGTGGCTCTGGCTTCCAGAAGCATTCAGCCTTGCCTTGGACACCTCTTCTAGGAGAATTCTTTTGTAGGGGTGAGGAAGGGAGAAAACTGATGCTCTCCTAGCCCTGTGACTTAGACACACTGGATGAGATGTTCCCTGAGAACCTTTCAGTAAGAATCCTGGTCAGTAGATCCCTTCTCCAGTTTTGTTGTGGTTTGTCTTCAGCTCTCGCTGCCGTTGAGATTTCTGCTTGAACAAGCACTTTGTTCGCCCCATTCAGTAATAAACATGGAAAGCTAGTTTCCTGATGGCTTTTTGCTTCATATTTGCTGCTGCTTCCCATCATTAACAGCAGTAAAGTGGCGTGGGGTGAAAATCAGCACTAATTTGGGAGCTTGATTGCTTGTGTAATAAGCTTCTCTGTTCTTTGGCAGGAGCAACAGCCAATATAATTTTTTTTTTTTTTTTGCTGTCATTTCTGCATGGGCCGTGTACCAGCGTTGAAGTTAATCCCTCAAAATTATGTTCCATTATAAATCTCTCTTCACAGATGAAGTGGGTGCAATTAGGCGGAGAGGTCCAGAACTGTTACCAAAAAAAAAAAGTTCTGAAGGACAAAAGCAGTCTGCCTGTGCATCACAAAGGGGAGTAGCATCTTGCCAGTCCCCTCCAGAAAATGGAAGCTCCTCAGCCCCAGTGTTCTTGGGGCTTGTTTGGCAGGGACAATGAGTTCCGAGTTGACCAAGTTGAAGTTCCACCTTTTTGTAAGTACAAAGTGTAGGATCTTAGGAATAATTTGAGGCTATTTGTGTCAGTTCTTCCTCGTTTCTTTTCTTCCAAGTACACACTGAATATTTAATGTCTTTTTTTTCCTGCCTGAGCCCTGGGAAATCAGAAAAGATCATCAAGACCCTGGTAACAGGCTGACAAAATCCCCAGCATATTTAATTAGAGATTATTCTTTTGATGTTTAGGTTGATTTTGATGCTTGTTTTTTATCAGGTTACTCTTGGGTAACCTTCTGTATACTGAACAACTTCCCTGCTTTCATGAATGTCAAAGACCCTCAAGGTTTAAATGTACTAGTGTGGTTAAATTACTTTCTGTTTTTAAGTTTAGTATTAAATTCTTTTTGGCTAGGGAAAAATGGAAATACTACCCCTGCTGTAACATTCTGACTATTCTGGGCAGGGCTGATGACTTTCTACACCCTTTTTTTCCTCCCCCTGTTTTTTTTTTAGTTTTCTCCCTCCCCTGTACCCCCTTTTTTCTTTTTTTCCTCCTTTTTTTTTTGTCTGGAATAAACCTTAAATATTTGAAACTAAGGTACATTTCTGTTCTTATGGAACACAAACTCTCTTTTCATCCCTGCCCCTTGCCTTTTCCTTTGGGATGCTGAGCAAAGGCTATCAAGTCTGCATTGAGAATGGCATGGGCTACGCAGAGAGGTGAAAAGTCTGTTCCAACCCAATGAACAGTAGGGAGATTCTCCAATTAAAAGTTCCATTAAAGATATGATGTATGTGGCTACATCTTTTGAGTTTTATCTACCTGCTTCTGAGGATAAAACTTTAGAGGTGTTAAAAATCTGTGCTAAAGTCCTCATTCAACTCAACTTCACCCAAGTCAGGCTCTTTTGATCAAAGACGGTGATAAGATTTTGCTTTACTTTCTGTTCACTGTCTGCAAACATTCTGAAAGGTTTTACTTTCATAAATACTTAGTAATCAGTATTTCAGTTTGAATTTGATAGAACTCATTTAAGCAAATCTGCAAAAATTTCACCTTCAATGTCTCTCTGCTTCCATGGCAGTCAAACATGAGCCATAAGGGTAGGGATGGGGTGAACAGGAGAAGCTACATCCGTGTTTAATCATAAAAAGCTCAACATAGCAATATGGTTTGCCTTAGAAGGCTGTTTTATTTTGTTCAGATCTGACCTGCTGTACAGTTGGGAAAATACATTTATAAATGAGAGCTGCCCACACACAAAGTACTGCTGTTGTGCACATCCATCATTTGTCACCTTTTTAAGTGCAACTGTCCTAAAGGTAAATGGCTACCTGGTGTGCTGTCGGCTCTGTTCCGTCCTCTTCCATGACAAGAGGGATGTGTTTGTTCTCTTCTAACTTATGTAATCTTCAGTGGGCTTGGGTCTCCTTCAGGCTGCTGTGTTCTCTGAACTGTGCGAGCAGTCATCATTTATTGCTGGTAGACCCAACATAATTGATTCTTTTTGAGAATTCAGTGGCCTCTAAAGGAGCCTCCTGGACACCTCTTGCAGTGTTTTGCCAAGTACCAGGGGGAGCTTACCGCACTTGATTACAGGCTGCATGTGATGTTCTCCAGTTTTCCAATGTGTTTTCTCAACGTGTGTTCTCCAAGCATGCTAAAATGTCTAAGGAAGGGGTCAAAGTGCTTTATGTGTTAGAGGAAAACAGGGCTGAGGTCACTAAGGAGTTATTGCATCATCCATCAGCTGCATGTGATAGAAGTGCAAGGAAACAAACTTGGAGGCTTTGTAGATGATAGGATCTCCAACTGTGGCACTGGACCACGGAGTAAAATGCAAACTAGCGATGCACCAACGTCAGAGCATCTTGCTGTGATCGAGAGTGTTTTTGTCAGTGAATACAAATCCTGGAATAAATCAGTAACTGGGTTTTAACATCTGTGGTGGTTTTGGCCTGGTTTCTGAGCTTGGAGGTGGGCAAAGCACGCAACACAGCATCTCATTCTCCAACGTGTGAGCAACCAGCAACAGGGTCCTGCATGTGCTGGGGTCTGCTGAGACAGAAGTCTTGGCAAGCTCCAAAACAATGAGTTCCAGTTGATAGCTGATGCTGGAGTGTGGGCCACGTGAACACCCTAGGAATGGTTTCCTCCTCCTGCTGTAGCTCCAGGCTGCTGGTTGGGGTGGCCGGGAGAACTCGGCTGCTCTGCACGCCAGACGGCTGGAGCGGCGCGTAGCTATTGCACACAGAATCCATCATCTCGTCAGGGATGTGATGGTGAAGTAGCTGACTTCTGAAAACAAGCTTTCTGCAGACACTTTTTCCCACCCAACAACAAAGGTCGTGTTTGGGAATGCTTTTTTGGCTGCAGTCCCCGTGACCCCCCACTGGGAAATGCTCTGTGCGTTTGACTTGCATTCACCAAAGGAAAAAAAAGTGAAAGTAACACAGCTGTAGTGATTTACTATGAAGTTTTGAGGCTAATTGCCTCATATGTTTAATTAATAACTGACACATTCTGTCCCTCAAAGAGCTTGGAGAACCTCCATCTGGACCCCTAGTGATTGCAGCCTGGAAGCCATCCCTGTAATTAAGGAGCAGGCTCTAGGAGCCCTGTTCCCATTATGGGCAATTATTGTGCTTGCTACTTTTCCCCTTCCTTTCTTACGAAAGGACTGAGAAAATACAGCTCAAAGGCTAATCTGACATAAAACCCTGACTAAAGAGGTGCTTTGTGCTACCCCAGGTTGGAAGGATGGGGTTGTGTTTCGGTGCCAGCATCTTTTCTTTCCACAGGCTGTTGGGAGGCAGGTTCTCCTCCAGACAGCAAAATATGTCTCGCACCAAATTGAAGTTGCCGGTTGGTCAATATTAATTGCCAATGCAAGAAGTGGATTTTTGCAAAGAACTCTCTCCCTCCGAACTTCAGACTTTCCCTGGGTTTGACAGCTGCTCATCTGTGAAGACTCTGGCTGGCTCCAGAGCCCTCAGAGCAGAGGATGCTGTATCTTTAAGCCTTCCATACAGTGCTGAAATGTTATGACAGAGCATCTCACAGGGGGATGCGGTTTCCATGGCAACCCCACACTGTAAGATAAGCAAACTGGATTTTTTTTATTTTTTTTTTCTTCTTCCCCTGAGAGGTTCAAGAGCAAGGAAGGAATGAGGCGATCTGTCAGCAGGGCGAGACTTGAAAAGAGGAAATCATGTCCATTAATCCTGCAGCCCTGGCTGCTTTGTGTTTTAATTAGCAAATGTTATTATGGCAGAGAGCATGGGCACCTCGCCCTGTTGTGGGTTTTCGAGGGCTCTTTTTGTTTGTCTCTCTTTTTATATTGCCAATTGAAAAAAAAAAAAAAAAAGGCAGGAGGGTGTAGAGGAGAAGCTTTACTGGGGCATTAAATGAAGAGCCTCAGGGTGTCTGTTCCAGAGCTTGTATCCCAAGCCAGGGATGGGAAATGTGGGATGAATCTGCCATTCTCAAATGCAGAGTATATCTTAAATTGATTTTGTCTGTCTTGCCAGTGATGTTTAGCAGTAATGGAAATCCCCCATACCCTTGCATCCTACCTATGTACCTGTGGCAATGTGAAGTAAAGCAGGGGAGTTGTCACTTGCTTTTGTCCTCCCCAGTCTGCCCAGAGGCATTACACAGTACAGAACTACACTGCCTTCCCCTGCCCTTGTTGGGAGGTAGTTGATACCTTTGGGATCAGTAGTTATAGAATCACAGGATGGGTTGGGGGGGGAAGGGGCCTAAGCTTGGAAGGGGCCTTAAAGACCATCTAGTTCCCACCCCCTGCCATGGGCAGGGACACCTCCCACCAGCCCAGGTTGCTCAAAGCATCATCCAGCCTGGCCTTGAACCCCTCCAGGGATGGGGCATCCCTTATGAAAGAAATCCTCCGCTCCCCCAACGTCACCACTTGTGAGAATGCAGGACCGTATGTGCACTAAGAGAGCCAACAACCCAATGACGAGGAGGGGGGATGCTTCAGCCTGCAGCGAGAAGGCAGGCTCCCACCCCAGCTGAGGTGGCATCTTAGCAATCAGAGCATCTCTGGGTAGCAGCTAGTGCACCAGCTGGGTAGGAAACTCTGCTGGTCTTGTAAATGTGCTGTGTGTAGGAGTTTATTATGGAAAATATTGTGACAAACCTTTATTATTTTCAAACACTTCTATGTGTCACCAGAAAAAATTCTTCTTTAACGAAGGAAATGTTGTCCCAACAGGGGTCTCGTCTGCATCATTGCTGTGACCACCCTTTGCAGGGAATTAAAGCCCACTGCAAATCTTTATGTGGAATGGAGAGAAAATTATTCTAATCCTTTGAGAAAGGAATATACCCGAGGCATTCTTCACTACTTTCCTATAAGCAGCAATATCTCAGCCTGTTTTTCAGGAGCTGGTGCTTACAAGAAATTCTCTTAAATGTAGTTCCTCTTACTTTCCTGCCAATGTCTTCAATGCCCTTCCACCATGGTTTGTCTCTCTGGAGTTTGGTTTGTTTGGGGTTGGGTTTTTTTTCCCCAGTTGGGGTGCAAAGTCGATATGCAGTGGTGGGCATGTGCTCTCCTCTGCTGGTTTGAATTTTTTCCACAGTGCATGGGATGGAGAATGAACTTTCTGTTCCTCTGACTGGGTCTGAGATTTTAAGGGGGAAGGGAGATATCTCTGTCCCTTTCACCCTCTAGCCAGGGGATACGTTTCATAGCTAAATACTGATGCTCTGTGAAGAGCGTTTTTGGTCATCCCTCGGGTATCTTTCAAAGGGAAGTTTTTTTTTTCAGCAGCATCAGCTGGAGCAAGGCAGTGCTTGTGCTAACACACCTTACAGTCAAGAAGTTTGGGGCTTGCACTCTCTCTGTGGAAGTTGTGCTTTCACGTGCCTTTACTACCAGTGATTCTGGTATGCTGGGAAAAAATCTGACCAGCTAAGGAGCTGCGGATGCCCCATCCCTGGATGAGGCTTTGAGCAACCTGGGCTAGTGGGAGGTGTCCCTGCCCATGGCAGGGGGTGGGAACTAGATGGTCTTTAAGGCCCCTTCCAACCCAAACCATCCTGTGATTCTATGGTAAATGGTGGAAGATGCTGCTGGTATGTGTTCTGTGTGTGTGGGAGCTCTTCCATCAGGTTTGGTTTGGACAGCCTCCACCTTTTCCCACTCCCCCCAGCCTGGTTTTCAGTTCAGCCAGGCATCGCTCATCAGGACCTGCAAGCCTGCTTGCGGGAAGCCAGGGACTTTATCCCCAGGTGGGAAGAAGCAGCACAGAGAGGTGACTTACCCGATAACTCGGGAAATCTGTGGTAAAGCAGCACTGCAACAGGATGTCTCACAGGATCCGCTCTTTCCTGCGGACCACTGGACTCTTCCCCTGCGCTAACGTAAACATCGTGTACTGGTGCAGATCAGTGAGAACTAACATTGCAGGAAAGGGAAAAAGGGAAACCCTGTGGCCCTGAGGTATTGCATGGGTGACTCTTGCAGAGCTGAGATCTCTCCCTTTCTGCTGGGGGTTGCTGTAGTTAGAATTTCTTTCCAGCGAGCCCAAGCTCTTGAAGAAGAGTTCAGCAAGACCCGCTGCAGATGGAAGAGGGCCAGACAGACTCAGAACCTCTCTTCTGGTTTGAAGTACTTCCCTCTGAAAATTGTCTTCTCCTGTGCGTGCAATCCATGTGGCAGGAGTAGCTGTTGGCAAAGTTTGAAGTCAGGGGCCAAGCAAATGTGACACCTGAGGTGGGAATTCAGGGCTAGGGCAGAGTGGTATTTGGCCCCTTGTGGAGTAAGCCATCCAGTGCTGTAATTGTCAATAAGCAGAGTTAGAGGCAGCTTCGTTTCTTTGGAGACTGTTCTCTTTATTCCATCTTCTGGCTGTATGGATGAATTCAATGCTCTGCTGGAGGTGAGCTTTATTTAATGTTTGGAGTTAAGCTGCCTCCATGCCCAAAGATGGTTTTTGCCTGGATTTATAAAGAAACTGCTTTTGACAGCTTAGAATGAGGACACTCGGACTACGTGTCGTTAAACCCTTGCACATCACTTGGGTTATCCATCGAGGTGCTGCAAGCTCTGAATCCTTGCCAAGCAAAACGAGCCCACCCGCTTCTCGTCTCTACGCATCTACCCACCCAAGCCCAGCAGAGATTTTGGGTAAGCAACAGGAATAATTGTGGTGCCACACGGATTCCCAGGAAGTGTGAGCGTTGTTCCCATCACCAGGGGAACTGAGGAATGCAGAAGAGCCCAGGAGCAGCTTGCATGCCTCGTTTGGCCTGTTTTTCATAGGAGGGAGCATTTAATCCTTCAGTGAGCAGGAGGACTCTCCTGTGCCTGCCCAGGCCTCTTTGGTTAAAGCTGGTGCCCCTGAGCTGAGGGGGAAAGGAGCAGCTGGAGAGTATTAGGCTCCGCTCCAATTATGGTTTCCGAAGGGCCAGTGCTCCGCAGCTACAGCCTGATGGTTTAACTGGTTACGTGCTGACTCATCACTTCACATGGTTTCTTTCCCACACCATTTGTAACCCCCACTCCTTGTCCTGGAGATAATGAATTACTTGTGCAGCTGAGTTATTCTTAGATAATTCTCTTTGCCATTGCTGTTTCACACTTACTTCTTTTTCCCAATCTATCAGTTGTGCCCAGCATCCACAAGGTAGGTGGATTTCTGACCGTGAAGCCTTTGACATAAGAAAGGCTTCTAAATCAACTGATGTAATAACAGTTAGGGTTGGAAGGGACCACGGAGGCCAGCTGGTCCAACCCCTGCAGTGAGCAGGGACACCTTCCACTCCATCAGGCTGCCCAGAGCCCCGTCCAACCTGACCTGGAGTGTTTCCAGGGACGGGGCACCTACCACCTCTCTGGGCAACCTGTGCCAGTGTTTCACCACCCTCAGCGTAAAATATTCCTTCCTTATATCTAAACCTCTCCTCTTTTAGTTTAAAGCCATCACCCCTTGTCCTGTTGCTACAGGCCCTGTTAAAAACTTTATCCCCATATTTCTTATAATCAATCCAAAATTCTCCTTCCCTCACCTGCTTCCTTAAACAAGCCCTGGAGGAAAGGATGCAGATCATGAGGTTCTTAAGCTCTCCTTCCCTTGTGCTGGTGCTCCTGGACCGAGCCTGTGCATCCACCCGTGCTAAGCAGCGCCTAATGTTTACTCAGGGTCTGTCCCAGCTGAGCGGGAGGAATTCTGCTTGCTGCCACAGTTGCATGTTAGCTCAGCCTGGAAGTCATTTAGCCTTACAAACACAGAGCCGTGCTGCTCCTAATGAAGAGCCGCCTCCGTTAGCAGGGCTGCCAGCAGGCACTACCCTGCTCGCACAGGGACCGGGTGTGCAGAGCTTGCTTGCACCCCGCAGAGTTCAGCGCCAGGGGAAGTGCAGGGATTTCGGGGCAGCTGAATGCATCCGAGGGCTCCAGTTCTCTCTCCAGAGCATTTCCCTGGCTCATGAAAGCATTGCAAGCAGAAAAATACACGTAAGACACTGTGGTCCTGTGGTTGTAAGGGAGTGCGCAGTCTTGAAGCAAAATTCTCTTTCATTTATTGTTGTATTTAATTTGCTGGTTCAGCACAGACCATGCTGGTGTATCCTGTTTGCATTCAGCTCTGTTCTAGACATCCAGTGTAATTTAAGAACAGTGTAACCATGAATGCTTGCAATAAAAAATATTTTCATACTCTTTTCCACAAAAATAATCCTTGGGTGTGGAGTTTGCTGGTTTGCAGTAACTTCGGGGCTTTTTTTTTTTAGTGTGCAGAATTTTTTGAAAAAGAAAAAAAATGTCTGGGAGCTGTGTTTATATTCTACAGGTCCTCATAGTAAAATAGTATTAATTTCTTTTAAACTTCTCCAAGCAATTTCCCCCCAAAACTTTCCTGTCCAAAGTTGTTTGTTAAAGCATGTGTGAATGTACATATGCTCTTTAACAAAATATTAAAGAAATATTCTGGTGCTATGACAAGCCAGGGCCACAAATTAAATTAGATTCAAAAAAAAAAAAAACCAAAACAAAACCTAGGTTGATTTGTTTCATGGCATGAATCAAAGATGCTTTGGAAAAACAGAAAGAGGAGCCAGTATTCCTTCTGGATCAGGCCTCGGCGTGAAAACACGAAGAGCAAATGAGTTTATTATTGAAGGCACATACATCAAAGCCACGTTGACTGAGAAACTCTCTGGCCTGACCTACAGTTGTTGTCTTTGCTATTATTGAATGTCACGTGGTGGCGTGCAGCTGAGAGGCTGGGGAGTTTTTCCCATCTCGAGTTTTATGAATCTGATGAAAATGGCCTTGGCTTCACCAACCCCTTGATCTTTGAGTGAAGCCTGTAGGACGGGAGGGCTGACTGGCGGGACTTTCCCTCTTGCAGAGCCACAGAAAGTGGGGAGGCACCAGCTTGAGCAGAAAATGACCTCGGGGTCTTTGGCTCGTAGGTTCGAGATAAAGGAATGGAACATTTCTCTAAGACAAATATTTTCTTTTTGACTATGCCAGTTGATGTTATTTGTAGGGGGGAAACGCTTTCTTCAGAACGAGAAGAGCCAAGGCATATGTCCTTGTTGTCTTCCAACTTGTGTGACACCATGAAATTCTTTGAGGAAGGCTAGTTTTCTGAAACAGGAGAAAAAAAAAATATTACTTTTCGGAACTGACTGATCGCTTCCTGCTAAGACCCGGCTAGAGACAGGACAAAGATTTTAAATTTAGAAAAATTCAGAGCCCTTTTTCCCAAGCTGTGTTCAACTGGAGTTCTTTCTTTGGGCGGTGGGGTGGGGAAGGGGGGAGCCTGCCCAGTTCCGTGCACGGTCATTGATTATAACTCTGTAGTGCTCAGCTCTTTCCAGACCCCTAAAATCCTTGTAAGTAATTAGGTTAAAGTCATCATTTATCATACTTAGTTAGCCTAGATCTAATCGTTCTTTCCAGAATTGTTTGCTGAATTGCTTGGCATGTCTAACCTCATCGGCCTCGTTAGCTTCTTATCCCCATTTGACAAATCTAATCTCCACCTTTCTTTCTGCAATGAGAGAGAGACCGGCATCCTTATAGGCTCCTGTTCTTTGCTGCGTAGCGAGCCAGCAGCCATCCAGAACCTTGCAGAAGGATGCTTGCAGCTGCTGGAGAAGACTGGAAAGGGTTTCAGGTTTAATGGGCATGGGAAGCAGGTTTTCTTGTCAGGAGGGTTTTTCTTGTTTACCCAGTTTTATCTGCTGTAAGTAGTTGAATTTTGCTGTTTTAAGAGCGGAATTGGAAAGTCTGCTGAAGTTAACAGATGGCAGCAGTCAGAGATTGCTACAGCAAGCCCGGGGCAAAGGGTAGATATTGTGTTTTGTGCCTTTCACAACCCAGGCGTGGTGTCTTGCTCCAGACGCTTGCCCCTAAGCATATAAAATAACTCTTGGCTCCAGTTCTTTTCTGAGAGCCTGACTGAACCCCTTTACAGGCAAAAGCAGTGTGGTGCCCGAGTTGCACCCTTGGGGACCTGATTTTTTCCCTCCCTCATAAACCAGGAGCAACCCCACCAAAGCAAATGGAGTCACAAGGTTGTGAAACTGAAGTCCGCAAGGAGAAGATCCAGCCCGTGCTGTGTATCAGGTGCTCATTTAAGGCTGTCTTTGCCACGAGGGGTTTTCATGAAAAGGAGGGTGAGGGGGGGTGATGGTCTCCGTGGCCTTGCATATCGCTTCCTTTGGAGGTTTTTTAGTTACCCTGGGATGGGAAGGAGGCTCATCCTCTGTGCACACTTGGTGCAGGGACCTTCAGAAAATATATTCCCGTGCGTCAGGCACAACGGTCAATGAATGATTCATCTGCTGCACCGGCAGTTGGGGCTTTAAATTTTCGGGTGCTTCGCTCCGTTCAGAAAGGCAAGGGCTTATTTATGTATGTATTTGTTTAGTTAGTTAGTTGGCTTCCTTCAGACCTGCGTCTCTCCCTTTTCTTTGATCTGGTCTCTCCTTCACACTAGATATGTGACCAAAGAGCAAACAGTGATAGAAATCTCCTTGCAGTGCAGGATGCTCTCCTTTTAGTTGCCCTGCTGTCCCTTTCTGCTCTCTTCTCAATGAAAAAAAAAGGCATTAGATGTCATGCCTTAGAAACCAAGGAATTCAAATACGCGGTGTTTGCAGCTGTGTTGATTTAACGTAGTTGTTAGCTACACCTGAATGATTCCCAGAGGATGGGAAAAAGAGCTGGAGGAAGAGAGGTTGTGTTGAGGGGCAACAGGAGGCTGTTGGAATTCTTCGAGGACCAGTATTGATGGATGCTCGTAGCTGTGGCCAGGGCATCCGTAAGTTCTAACAGATCTAACAGCTTGGAAGAAGACCCAGGTCCATTCATTCCTATCTATCGTATCAGACAGAGGCTTTGTCTCTTCCTCATCTGTGGCCAAGAAGCATGAAGTATCCTTCTGCAGGATGGCTTGGCACTGGCGTGGCCAACAAAGTGGAGCAGGTCATTGCTAGCTGCCATCCCAGTGGGTATCCATCAGACACGAGGCTGCTGTATTGCCCGGCACAGGCTGGACACATGAAAGTCCCTACCCTGCCTATCTCAGTGCAAGGTTTCTTTCAGTTTACCTGATCCTACCCTAGAAAATTAAGCTAGGCTTGCAACTAGCACCCCCAGATTTGTAGCGCCTGGTGGCAGCCCTGCGGAGGGTTTGCCATCTCTGCTTTTGGGCAATCATGTTAAAACCAGCACCTCCTTACCAAGGGAGAATCGGAACGCTTCAGGCTCTCCTGGCTCCCCGTAGGCTGTGCACTGCTAGCTCCAAATGTTCTTTGAACATTATCCCCATTCAAAGCTGCTTTTCAAGTAGAGTGATTTGGAAACTAGGAGGGGTTACCATGGGATGGTGTTTTTTTTTTCTCCCTCTCTCATTTTGGTTGTGAAAGTTGGAAATTCAAAATGTTTTGACGGGCTTTGTTTTCAGAAAAGAGTCACCTCATCCAGATGTGTTTCCTCTAATATAGGAAAGGTAAAAAAGGATGCCGTGCTTTGACAGTGATCCATCTGCTGATTGCCGCATGTACCCTGTGTTAGGATGAGATGGATGGCCTCAGCATAGAAATCCATTGAGGCAGGAAAAGTGCCTTCCTTTGCTTTTTATTTATTTATTTTTAAACAGTGCAAAGCGTGTGTATTGTTGTGCTGAGCCACTGCTGAATAACAATGGGTGACTGTAGCTAGGCTCTGAGCTGGGGGAAGCCAGACCTCCAGGTTAGGAGCACTTGTGATTATTCAGCTCAATTTGAGCCAGGGACACAATTTTGCCTAAATGCCTTTTCTTCCCAATCATTTTGAGGTCTAGGAAGATGATACACTCTTTTCTGTGGAATTTCTACAAAGTGAATATTTTTAAATCTAAAACCTGTAAGATTTGAGCTTTAATGTTTGGGGGTTTCTTGTTTTTTTGTTGTTTTTTTTTTTTTTTTTAATCTGAGAAGAGCTTTTGGCTAGAAAATATCAGTGAGGCTTGTGTTGGGGGGAAAAAAAAGTATCACAAAAACAAGCAAATAACCTCTCCTCCTCCTTCCGACTTGCTTGGTTTTGAAGAGGATGAAATGCGACAGGATTTTGACTCTGTTCAGCATCTGAAGATCAGAAAAGGAAGGGTTCCTGCAAAGCCTTGTTCCCTGCCGAAGCACCCCTGGATTCTTTCCAGCCCATCAGAGTCCTGCTGCTGCGCCTGTGTCGGACAGCAGTGCTTGTCTGGTCCGTCTCAGGGATGGCAGAGACTCTGTAGCCTGTCACCCGAGGAGGTGACCAGGGTAAGGACGTTCTAATCCCACCTCTCGGCTGGATTGCATTTTAGACTTTTTTGAAAGCGACGGTCCAGGACCTGACTGGAGAGGATGGAGGAAAGGGATGAGGGATTCTGCCTAATCCAGCTCAAAACTCTTGACAGCACCCACCAGAAATGATTCCCTGGCTGCTTTTGGGGTCTGTTCCCCACTCAAAGCAAGGATTTGACCTCGGTGACTACCATCAGGCGGGGAACTGGAAGCCTGACTTCACTTCAGCTCTCTGTTTCAGGGTATTTGGGGTTTTGTTTATGATTTTTTTTGTGATTTTGACCAGGTCCATAGCTGCTGTTTGTAGAATCCTCTTCTGATGAGGCTGAAGCGCTGCAGAATTTCTGCTTTTCTGCTTTCCTGCCCCCAGCCACCTCCCGTTGTCTCTGCTCCGTTGCACCTGGTTGCTGCACCGATGACCAGCTCAAAAGCCTTCCTGCAGAGAAAAAGCCTGCACCAAAGAGGTGATGGGGATGTTTTGCTGGGCACCTGACCCGGGGGGCTTTGCCTTGCTTGGGGGAGCAAGATGGAGGTTTCTACTCCCTCCCTTGCTGATACCGAAAGATGATTTTTGCTGCTTTGGTTCATGGGGGAGACTGCTGCTCTGAGATTTTCCGGACTGTGCTTTCGGATCTGTTGGGAGCTGTTTTCAGGAAGGAAACGCAGGAGAGAGAAAACACCCACCTTTTGTTAATGATTCAAAGTCATATTTAGTGCTCGCTCTTCCGTCTTGTGTTGAGGGTTTTATGAGTTTAGAGGAGTGTGGGTGCCTGTTTGGAAATATGGGATTTTGTTCTGAAAATATGGGATTTTGTTCTGAAAATATGGGATTTTGTTCTGAAGGCCATGTGGATAAAATGCGGTACTTAAAAATAAATTTTTGATAGCTGCATTCCTTAAGGGAAATGACTTATTCTGTCCTGCTTGCTTGCTACTCTTCCTGCTGGATAGGAAGACAAATTGAAGTGAGATGAGGCCACTGGAGTTGCGCTGTGAGGAAATGAGAAGACCCTCTTTGATCCCAAATGCTCAGCCAAGAAGCGTTGGCCAGCGATGCCAAATGGGATTTATTTGTCAGGTCGTAGAGAGAGGCCAGCAGGGCCTGGAACCCAACAAAAGGAGGAGGGACTGTGCTGTAAACTTGGGTTCACCATACTCAGCGTTAATCTGCTTTCACCTACATAATACGGAGGTTATTAACCTGACTGCAAAAGGACCTACTGGGGAGTTAAGCGTCACGTGGAGGGGATTATTACATTTTGAAAAGAATTTGTGCTGGTGACTGTAACACAATGAATGTCTTAGGTGCCTCTTTGGATCATCTCCAAGCGGTAAAGAAGCATTGATCACCCGTCATGGGTGGTGAGGGTTGGGGAGCTTGGTTTTGATGTGTTAATACCAAGTCAGAAATGAGAGCTCAGAGCTGTTAATGAAAGGAGCACACACATTTATTATTATTTTTGTTATTAATTTTTCTGTCTTAAAGAGACCAAGAGGGAGTTGGTGCATAGAGGAGTGAGAAATAAATGATTAGCATCTTCACATTTGCACTGCAGATTAGTCTGGGGAAATGAGGCTGGTAGTTTCTAAGCCTCTTGCATATTTTCCAGGTGAACTTTCTAACTTGATCCCTCCTTTTACTTTTTGCGAACCAGAAAGCTTTCCACTTACGGATTTAAAAGGTCACAAGGTTAAGCAGAAATCAGAAGCTGATTTATTTTATAAGTACCCTTAAGAGGCATTTTGGCCAATGCTATATGAAAGTTATTTTAAAATTATTCTATTTTTTTCGTTCCATTGACCCTCTGAAGATATGTGATTTTCTTTTTTTCTTTTTTTTATGTGACTGCTCCATTTGCCTCTTGCTCACAAGGCTCTCAGCACGAGAATGAATTTCTGATTGATACCAAAGTAAATGTCCCACTTAGGGGGCTGGGGGTGACAATCCCAATATTATTTCTGCTGACCTCAGTATTTCCGTTTTTGTTTCTCCTGATGGCCAGTACATAACAGGGAAATCCTCTGGTTGTCGGGAGCGGATGACAGGTTGGGAAAGGAAAACGATGGCTGTTGCAATGCGACATGGAGTGAGGGCTCTGGCTGGGGGAGCTGTGTTAGGTGTGGAGACACAAAGCAGAGACTCTGACTGCTCATGAACACTAGAGACCCTCTAACGTGTTGCAACAGCGAGCGTCTCGACCAGAGCATCTGAGGCAATTAGTCAGTCTGCCTGCCTGCCTCCTGCAGCCTCAATTAATTATGAGTCTCTCTTTAACTTCTGGTCAAAAATCGTTCTGTAGTGGTGTTGTAGGATGTTAACCAGCTGCCACCTGCTGCTTCCATCCGTACATGGTAAGTACTGTACAAAGGACTTGAAAGCAAGGTCTCCTGCTTGGGAGCACCAGCGCTGCTCCTGCTGAGCTCGTCCTCCCTGAGCACTTGGTCTAAGAAAAGGATGACACGATTCTGCCCACACTGGTAGCAAATACAGATGCTACAGCAAGCAAATGCCTTAGTATGCTTCACGGGGAAGGCTGTTGCTTGTAGTGTTTCTGGAAGAGTGATCAGGCATTGGAACAGGCTGCCCAGGGCAGTGGTGGAGTCACCATCCCTGGAGGGGGTCAAGAAACGTGTAGATGTGGTGCTTAGGGACATGGGTTAGTGGGTTGGGTGGTGTTGGGTTGGCGGTTGGCCTTGGTGATCCTTGAGGTCTTTTCCAACCTTCATGATTCTGTGATTCTAAACGTGACCGCAGGCCAGCAGAGAGACATAGAAGCGGGTTCAGCGGGGAGAGCGGCACTGCAGTACGGATAGTGGTGGCGGTTTCTTGGGCAAGGCGGACAGGGAAGGTGGGCTGTATCTTTTGTTAGGCCTGTTGATATGGTTAGAGGAGGTAGTCTTTTAAACATGCGAATGCGGTTTCTTGTGTCTGAAATAGAACCATCAGCCTTCCAAACTAGGTAAGTACATGTTGAGAACACTTTCCCTGGGTTTAGTGAAGTTATGTTAATCACCGAGACCATCTGTTGGAGAAAATGTGGTTGTGAAGCTGGGACAGGTTGGGGTGTGTTAGTCAGAGAAGAGGCAATAAAGCTGTCCATCTGCTCAGGACAGAGTCAAATGACCATTGGAAAACTCTCTGGGAATTGAGTTTTAATTCCTTGTTTTTCCTGGTGATGTTACAGTTCCTTTTTAAAACTAAGTACAAATTTTTATTCGTTCTTTAAAGATATGTTTTCTGAGGCCCAAAAAAACATGACGTGTTGGCGCAGCATCCTCATGACAGCAAATTCGCTCAGCGTATCAGGAGCATGAGGCTGGGAGCTTCCTTGTCTGCCTCCCTGCCTGTGCTGGGAGAGCTCCGGGGTGTCCCAGGAAAACTCTGGCCGGCCTCCGCAGCTGGGGGACGTGAGACAGTTACCCCGCAACTTCATCCTGGGAGAAAGCAAGGCAAGAGACACAAAGAAAAGAGTTCAAGTCAGGCACCCCAAGAAGTGTGGCTGGTTCCTCGTGGCCAGCTGGCTGAGCTTTTCAGCCTGACAGCATCTCTCCTCCTTTAAACACAGGGTGAAATGTTGAGAAATGGTTTGGATGGCATTACAACACTGGCAGTGCTTCAGGAAGAGCTGTCTGTCTGTTTGAATAAAGCCCCCGAAAGAGGAGCTTGTCCTGGGATTTCCTTTGACTGGTGACCCGGACAGGAGAAGAGAGCATCCAGGGAAGGAACGTGGCAGAAGCGTGGCTGGGTGCTGGCAGGAATGGGATTGATCTTGACTAGATGGCTGTGCCAGAGCCACTTCCAAGTTGTTGGACTCCACACAACATGTAGTATATTTGTTACCACTCTCCCATCCTTTCCAGTTGCCTTCTCTCTCTCTCTCAGTTCCAAAGACATTAGTCTTGTTTGAATTCTTTGAGATGTTGCGGAGCTGAGGTGCAAGGAGCTGTAAACCTTTTAGGAGGTGGTAGAACCCCAAATGAAGGAAGATACGTGACCCTATGAAGAGTGACAAAACCCTCAAATTGTTTGGGAGGGAGCATGTTCCCCCTTCCTGCTGCTCTGGTTTCTGTGATTTAGCAAACATGGTTGTTTGGTCAATGGGATTATTGCCTCCCGGACCATCTACTGCAGTGCTTGCATTTCGGGTCAAGAGGAAGGGAATAAAAAGGCTTCTGTGTGCAGCAAAGGGTGTCACTTCCCATCCTCCATTGTTACGCCAGTAGAAGAACTGATAAAGCGAATGAAACTCAAAATGGATAAGAGAACCATGAAGTTGTTCTTAAATGCTGCAAAAATCTCTGCAGCCACGTTGGCTCCTGCCACTTTATTACTGAAGTCAAGGAAACCTAATGCTTTTACAAGATCTGTGGCTCTGGGAATTCTCTCCTTCAGAATAAGACCCTTCTAAAAATGTGTTTCCTGTTGTTCCTGGAGTAGACGTCATCGCAGCTGAACAGGGCCAGCTTTCCTTGTGTCCCATAGCCTGCTGTTTTCCTCATGATCTGAAAGGCTCATGAAGTTTCCATCAGGAGCTGCTGCTGTGTGCCTGGGGGACTGAGGCTTCTGGAGGGCTGCTTGCAGCCACCCCGTGCACTACTGGGGTAAATCCAACAAATAATTGACTTACTGGTGTAGAAAGGTCATCAATCTTCTTCTTCCAGTTGTCCTGTCCAGCCTGGGATCCCCGTCCTGCAGCTCTTGGGGATTCTTGGAGAATCCAGCTCTAGGAAGGTTTGTATTTTTATTTTCAACTGGAGAATAGTAGCAAATCAGGTGGTTTAATTTTTTTTTTTTTTAAAGTTGCTGCTTTGAATTGAAGGTGTCACAGCTCTTCTGCAAATCAAGAGAATGCAGTTATTATCAGGTCTGACCATCTGTGAGAATGAGATTGAACGGTGACAGTAGTACATTCGAGTACAGATCCATTGATGTCAGATTTTGCTCAAAGTTGGTGAGAGCAAATCATCTTGCCTCCGTCACTCGCTAATGGCTTATGCCTTGGGGATCAGCAGAATTATAACTAAAAATATTATCCTAATACACCTGATCAGTTACAGAATCTAACACAAGAAAGAAAATGCCTTTTCAACCCCCAGTATAATTACTTATGTCTCTTCATGATGAATCCTGAGTGTTCTTGTGATAGCTACATGAATAATTTGTAGCAATTTAAAAATATAATTTTCTGCGTAAGTTCTTCTATTGACAAATTGTTCGCAAATAGCTTATTGACTTTGGAATTGCATGAGTAATTTGAAATATTTAATAGATTGTTTCTTGATTTGCTGGTTGTTTACAAGCAATTCCTTTTTAGTATTCAGTGGCTGGTATTCAAGTGTTCGGCTTCCAGCTGCACAATTAAGTTTGTATTTTGATATATAGGTCACACAATAGTATTTCTGCTTCTTGACTAAATGTGTATAATTCATAGGATCTAGCTTCTTGCATGAATATTTGCATTGGATTACAGAATTCTTATTCTGAAGCCGTTCTTTAACATTCGTTTAAAAATAATTGTTTCAGTTTCTGCTGATAATCTTATTTACAAGAGTATTTATGGAAATGCTAATACACAGTGGACGTTACCCTAAATGAACAGATTTGCTCTAAAGCTTCAGCTATGCACTCAGCTGCATTTTTATTACTTTAACTGTGTTTGCACATCTTCTTTCTATGATATTAAAATATCAGTCTTTATCGTGCTTAATTTTTCCCCCGTGTGAGATGAAGCAATTACATGGAAAAGATCCACGTCTCCATTGTTAACAGTTAGAAACATTTCCCATGGAAGCTGCATCTAGTGACCTCCATCCTCAGTGCTGGCTGCCCCCTGCCTTATGTGTGCCCTTCCATCTGATTTTAAAAGATTTTTCCTGTTCTATGTTCCTAGAACCCCACAGCTCTGTTTAAATCTGCAGTACCATGAATGTCAAATCAATAGATAAATAAAATCCAACGCTCTAACTGGACGAGCCCAAGCTATCAAAGGAGCAATAGTCCCAGTCTTTGTTCTGTGTTCTCGCAGATCCCTTTCTCCCTTACCCTCCCCGACTGCCCCTCCTGCTCCGGAGAGAGGCGATAAAAAGACTGCAAGTGTTGGAGGCATTTCAGTCCAAGGATTGCATTGCAGAGCAATGCAGAGATCGTGTTTGAAATTCTTTTCTACATTTCTAGAATAACAGTGAGAAGCATGTTCTCTTGGTGTTCCGAGATAAGGGAAAACTGCCCTTGAAGAAGTATCCAAAATATAAAGTTCCATTTCTGTTTCTTAGCACAGGGACCATTTTGAAAACACTTCTTTTTTTTTTTTTTTCTCATATTCAGATAACCACAGCGCAAGGCATGGTGAGCCTGGCCTCTCTGGATTCCGTTTGCTGTGCTTCCCTACCCCTCTCCCTGGCCCCTGGGGCTCAGGAGAGCGTTTATTCCAAATGAATGTTTAATGTCTGCCTTGAAGAGCTACTTGTCTGGCTGGGATTGTCTGGTTGCGGTGCTCTGGAAACAGCCGCACGCGGAGAAGGGCCCCGTGGAGCCTTATCTGGGCATGGAGAGGTGCTCTTGCGTCTGGTGGCGGTTTTTAGCGAGGGCTTTCTCGTCGTATGGGTCGGCGGTTCATTTGGCAGGGGAGAACTTGGTGAGGAGATGACACTGGTTGTTTTGTTGGACTTTCCTCATTGCCAGAGAGCTCCTGGTACAGGAGGCTGGCTGAGGGTGAGCTCTAGGACAGGGTGGTGGAAGGAGATCCCTGGGGCAGAGCAGGACGGCATGGCAGCCGTTCAAAAGAGGTACTTGCTTGTGCCTTGGAAGAGGTCTGATGCTTTGCCTGGATGGTCTGGAGCGGTGTAGAGTGCTGAGAAACCTCTCAAAGGCTACAACTAATCAGTACTGCTTGATGTGCATCAGTGCCAAAGAGCAAGGTTTCACAGCCTCCCAAGCTTCGTCTGTTCTCCTCGTTGTTGGGCTCACTTCCAACGTGCCAGAAAACATTTCTCAGCTGGTGGAAATTATTTTTTCATGGTCCCAGCTTGAGCTGTGTGCAGGCTGCTGTATCTTGCCAACTGGTAGAAGGGCAACGAAGCTGGTGAAGGGGCTGGAGCACAGGGCGAGCACAGGTCTGATGAGGAGCGGCTGAGGGAACTGGGGGTGTTTAGTCTGGAGAAGAGGAGGCTGAGAGGAGACCTTGTCACTCTCTACAACTGCCTGAAAGGAGGGTGCAGTGAGGGGGGTGCTGGGCTCTGCTCTAAAGTAACAAGTGATGGGACAAGAGGGAACAGCCTCAAGTTGTACCAGGGGAGGTTTAGGCTGGATATTAGAAAAAATGTCTTCACTGCAAGAGTGATCAGGCATTGGAACAGGCTGCCCAGGGCAGTGGTGGAGTCACCATCCCTGGAGGGGTTCAAGAAATGTGTAGGTGTGGTGCTTCGGGACATGGGTTAGTGGGTTAGGTGATGTTGGGTTGATGGTTGGACTTGATGGTCCTTGAGGTCTTCTCCAACCTTAATAATTCTATGATTCTATGGTATCTGGACATGAGAGCCGACTTAAGTGATCATGGATTATAAGCAGCAACTTCCACGAGGTGAGTCAAAGGGAGCAAAGGTTTCCCCTTGGAGGAGCTGTCTTCAGCTTATCACAGGTAGGAGCTGCTTTCTGAGGGCCTTTAAACACCTAACTCCATCCAAAATGATGGTACCCGACTGGAGCAGGTCATGCGCTACCAGCAGCTACACCACGTGCTGGGAGCCTTCTTGTGTGCTTGTGTGCCCAAGAGTCCAAAACAAATGATGCAGCAGAGAGTTTGCGTGCAGTTGATAGTTTCCTGATGCAATTCCTGCCTAATTAGCTGGGATGCTGCCTTCTCTAGGCTCTTGTGGAATGGGGCAGTCAAAAGCTAAGCGCTAGTGAAAACTCCTGTGGTTGACTTCAAGGCCAACAGGCTGATTTTAATTCACACCGTCTTACTCAAACTCTTTTACGATAACATTGGTCTTTTTTATTTCCCCCCTCTCAATCTCACTGTTTCTTTTCTGGTGCAAAATGCTGAAGTGCAGATCCGCCATTTGTTGAAACGATGAAAAAATTTGAAGCTGAAATGTTAGGTCAGGCAGAAGGTAAGGCCGTGTATTCGGTTTCAAGACATGCCTTTGCAGGCAGCTTTGTGCAGAAAAGCAGAACGCGCAGGCTTAGTTGGAAAGAATAGCCCCTGCGATGGCGAAGGGTGTTTGTGGTCCCATTTTCCGGAGGAAAGCAGGGAGTCAGAAGCCTTCTCTGTTGCTCATGCTGATAAAAAGTTGCCTTTGGGCTTCCACAGCATAACCAGGCTCCAAAAGCAATGTAGACAGTACTCCTCCAAAAGGGTATTCTCTGACAACAGAGTGTTTTTATAACATAAAAGGTTGTCTCACGTTTCAATAACTGTATTAATAAAGCGAGGAAGTGATGCTCCTTTGCTGATGCACTGTGGCAGTGAGCCGAAGAGCTTTCAGTCCACTCTGTTCTACTATAATTTTGCTGAATGTCACAAAGTACAAAATGGCTTTAAGGTGCTTGTACAACTGAGCCTTCGCTGAGGAAAAAATTGTCTCATCTCTACATTTCTACCACGTGCTGGAATTGCTAATACATTTACTGGTAGTCACGTTTCTTTTGGACCATTGAAAAGTTTTGACCATTTTTACATTGCATTCCGGAAAACAGTCTGTTAGATTTGCTCTTTCCTGAAGGATTGGTGATTAGAAGTTATTTCTTTTTTTTTTTTCTTTTTTTTTTTCTTTTTTTTTTTTTTTTATTTTGAACATACAGGAAGTAGAAGGTAAAAAGAAAAAAAAACCATAGCTCTTAAAATATCACCATTTTCTCTTTTTGTTTTCTGGGAGAAGAAGAAAAGAATGGATGTATCCCTTTGCCTGGTGATGACTTGGAGTTCTTCCTTATCTCCCGCTGCTGTTTGTTTGGCTGAGTCTGTACCTTCTTCATCTTTCTGTGATGAATAGGTGCCTTTCTGTTTTGCAGACAGTGTAAACCCTTTTGAGATTGATGTTGTTAATAGTATTTATGTTCTGGCATCTGATTCTTGGTACTTGAAAATCTAGTAGCTGTTTCTGTAGGGCTCGGCTCCTCATTTACTACAGTTTTCTCCCATGAACAGCCCCGCTGCACCGTATAATTTTCCAACCAAGTCAGTGAATCTGTTCTTCCGTGTGTGGTATGTGTCTTTGCTGGCTTGCATGTTCCAAGAAAGTCACCTCTAGAGCTGCTCTAGTTTAACTGACTCGGACAGGAGTTGTGTTTGCACTGTACCTTCCCATGGTAGCCTTTATTCAGAGGTTGAGTTTGGTAATTTGCAAAAAAAATCAAATCTTTATTGTGGTTTATTTGCACCTGTGCACAGCTAGAGCCACCTCAGGTTCTCTGAAGCCTTCTTCGGTTAAGAGCAGCAGCAGGTTGGGCACCGAGTGGCAGAGGTTAGGATGGGCAAGGAGACCTGACCTGCCCAGCGGGGAAAGCACAGAAGGATAGAAGGGAAGACTGTGGTTTTCTCCATGTCCTGTAAAATCATCTTCCTCTTCTCTTTGCACTTAGCAACCTGATTTCATGTGCTGATCACAAGATTAATTAGTCTGGAGGGCTGAAGCCTTTGAGCCACGCGCTGGATGTTTGGGACGTGATGAAAATGCCAAGATGCGCGGTATGCGATAGCTTTGTTCCTGAGGTCAGGGGGACTTCGGCAGAGCTGCAGGCACTGCAGTGGAATTTTGCGAGCTTTTACTCTTCATTTCAAGAGGATAATGGAACAGCTTTGCATATCCTGTTCCATAACTGGCCGTGGTTTTCTCCTTGGCCTTTTACCATTTGATTATTGGTTTCTGTGTGTTTTTTCTTCTCAAAGTACTGCTGCTAAGTCCTTTAAAATGATGGTGTTTTTCAAGAAAAACAGTCGGGTCTTAAGTGGCATTTTTCGGAGGGGTGGGGGGAATCTGGAGTTTGTTTAAAGGAAGAGGATCTGAAGAAGATAAAGTGGAGATATCAGCTCTGCAGAGCTGATGATGCATTCCAAAGGAGAATTGGAAGAGCTATAAACCCCATGAAGTGCAGTGCTCTAACATGAGCTTTTTCCCTGAGAAATCTTTGGAAGGACCAGAGTCACACACACATATTACACATAGACCTCTGCAACACGCAAGAGTAGCTTGGGATCTAACACTGCATGAAGAAGCCCATGGCTCATGGAACAAGCAAATGACACTAAATTCCCTGAGTGGGAATCAAAGCCTTTCCAGACTCACCCCACGAGCAGCAGATGCTTGGATTGGTAACAGACACATACCCTCACTGTGCGCATACGGTGCGTGCTGCCTTGGGTTTCATCTGTTTGCTTTCCACCCTCGGATGCTTCTGTAATTCTGGGACCATCCTGCCCAAAGGTGTCGATGTGTCTGCTCAGGTGAATCTGAGGAAAGATGCACAAGAGGCAGATGAGAGCCCTTAGACAAGTATGATATGAAAGAGCTGGGTTGTCACAGCTAATGGAGTGACAGCTTGAGCACCCAAGTGCGGTGCCGCAGCATCCCAGGGATCAGCCAGCCTTTTACCCCAGGGATGGGCAGAGAGCAGCACCAGCAGCAGACTGAAATTAACAGCTCAAGCTGACAGAAAGCATTATTGCCAAGTCAAACAAGAAAGAAAATCTTGAAAAACAGTTAGGCTGTTGTTTACACGCTACAGATATTTCAAACCGAAGAGAAACTAAGGAAGCAGTGGTTCTTGTTAAAAGATGATGTAAAATGATTGAAATTGTTATTAATAATGCAAATGCTTCTGTTAGGTAACCTGCTTCCTCGGAGTAGGTAATTTAATCTTATTGCTCAGGGAGTGCCATTGGTTTCTTTTTCCAATAGGTTCAGGGCACAGAGGGCATTTGGATTAATGAGAGGCAGAGATGGTGAGAAAATACTCCATTATCCTTAGCCTTTGGTAAGCCTGGGTAATTAGTGAAACCTTTGCAAGAAGGATCTTTCATTTCAGTGTAATTTCAAAATAATTCTCTCATCTGGTAGGGATATCATCTGTGTTGATTGATAACACATAGGTAACAGGTGGAACATCTGCTTCAGAGGATTTGGTATATGAAAAACCCGCATGAAACAGCACATACCAGCGTTGGCTGTTCATTTCAAAGGGGGGACATTGGCCTGTTTGGGGTAGGTTTTGGGTGCCAGCTGAGAATTCCTTGTGCTCATCGACATCAGAATCCCTACGCCTCCCCCCCGTCCCCAACAATGAGAAGCACATCAATAGGTTGTGGACTTTGCTTTTGAGGGTGAACTTGACAAGCTGGAAAAAAAATGTCTTTCAAGAAAATACAGGAGAACAAGAAAGGAAAAAAAACCAGTGATCTTCATACTGAGACTGGCTTCCTGTCTGATCCTTACCACCAGTATCTCTCTGGATTTCTACTTCCCATCTGTAACAAGGGAAATATTAGTATTTCCCTTTTTTTCCTGCTTTTTGCCTGTTTAGGCAGCGAGCTCTCTGGGCAGGGGGCTCTCTCATGCTGTGCACAGTAAAAAGCTTTGTTCTTGGAGCCTCGTGGGACTTGCGATACGAATAGTCACAAAGAAGCAGGAAGATGTCCAAGCAAATTCCTTTTCCACAGTAGCCAGGAAAGCTGATGCATTTCTGGCATGTCAGTAGCTTGGCACAGTTGGGTGTGATGCTCAGTGGGTTCCGTGGCTTCTCGGTGGTAGTGATCCCCCATTGCGGTGGCTACCATGAATGCGTCACTGCTTGCCATTCGTGTCATTGACCCCTCATCAGGTCATTTTTCCATTGCAGAGAACAGGAAATCTATATAATTCTATATAATTCCATATAATCATATATACGATCTACATTATTTTGTTAGAATTGAATAGTGCTTGTGAGTGTTAACGGTGAAGCAGCCAGCAGGTGGGGAGGTGAAGGAGGTGGATTTGGATGTTGTGACCTACAGTCTCCCTGGGCATAATTTCTGTGGGGAAAAAAAAAAAGTTTTTCTGCTAGAGAGGTGCGTTCCTTCCGTTTTCAGGCATTGTGGCGATACTGTTCAGCAGAGTCTGGTCTGCAACTAGAGCTGGATCCGCTGCTGCTGGGATACAAAATGCCGATGAGCCCATATAAAGCTGTTAATGTCTGCGGGAGGTTTTTCAGTCCTCATTACCAACCTGATAGAAAGATAATTCCTCAGCTGCTTTTCCAACCTGTGGGATTTTACCCACTTAATTAATTTTCTTTCTTGTTAAAGAGGATCTCTTTTGATGCACAAGGAGCTGCGCCTGACTCTTCTCATGTCTGTATCAAAGGCACCGAGGCCCCAGAAGCTGGGGGGGCGAGCCCTGGGGGCAGCATGCCTGCGGAGGCTGACTTTGGAAACATTTGCTTTCTGTGCTGAGGGCAAGCTCCTGGGGGGGACCCCGCTTCCCTTCCCCACTCCCCCCCATCCCCCTTGTGCCACCTCTCAGCAACAGAATGGAAGCTTGGGACGTGACCACAGGATAGCAGACTGCATGCTGAATGCCTGCTGAGAGTTAAAATGTTCAACCTTCCAGCGTGTCAGCGAGCTGTCTGTGTAAATAAATACACATATCAAACAATAAGCAGATGCCTTTTTAACATGCACCGTTTCAGGCTGAGATACTCCTTTCTGGTGTGGCTCATCCCAGCATCTGTCAAGCTCACGCCAAATCCACAGCTCCCTTTCGGTTGTAGTTAATGCTCAGAGGTTTGTGTTGGGGTAAGTGTAAAATATAATGAGGAATTGGCTCGTTTTACATCTGCTTTGGTGTTACTGGTGATGTATAAAATGTTAAATGGGAAAGCCTTGTGTTCCTCCTGATCTCTGTGTCAGTATATAGTGCAAACTCTTGTTCCTTATGCTTGATTGAGTGGCTTTATACAAGCACGTGTATGATTGTAGAGGTATACAAGGAGGGGGGGGAAAAAAAGTCATTTCCAAAATATACCACCATGGGGGCCCCAAAGCAAACGAGCATTGGAGTGGGGAGGAAACTGTGAGGAGGGTTGGAATTAAAATAAAGATCTATTAAGCTTAATTCCAGCAGAGTCTCTTAAATCAAACCGCACTCAGGAGCCACGGAGGCTGAAGCCCCAAGGGGGTATCTTGGCGCGGTGTTGTGGAAGGGACACCCATGTGCTGCTCAGCTGGGTCAGATCGTGTCTGGTCCCAAGTCTTGCCTCTGATAGCAGCCAGCCGTGATTAGAGAGAATGGGAGACCAGGGCAACTAACCAGAAGAAATTCAATGCTAAGCTTTTGTTTATTTGTGTTTTCATATTAAAAACGGATTGAGCCCAGATGACCTATCATCTCCTGGCTCTACTCCTCTTTGGAAAATTCACCTCCAGGGCTGAAGGAGTGTTGGAGCCCGTGGTGCTGCTGTCCCCCTCTGTCCCTCTGCATCAGCCTCCAAGGAGGTGCCTGGCTTTTGTTGTCCTTATTCACCTTTCACATGCACTGCTGCTTTTGCTCTAATAGGGTAGAAAGGAATCACGTTAAAAAAAATAAAATCAGACTGTTTATGCAGGCAACAAGTCTTGAAGACAGCTTAGAGAAAGGAGAGAATGTTCCTGCTGCCTGAGGTGCTCTCAGTTGGATAAGATAAAAACAAAGTTGGGGAGGGGGAGAAGCATCATCCTCCACTGGAGAGGAGGGTTTAGATGACCTGAGATATCTTCTGTTTCTTAATGTTCCTTGAATGGAGATGATTGAAATCTCTCATCCGAGCAAGTATGCACAGAAGACAAAACAGAGTATTAGATAAGTATATTAGAGCTGTCTGCTCCTGCTCGCATCAGCTGGAACCGGAGCAGGGAATGAATGGGTTTTGCCTGCGTGGACAGGACTGTTCTTCCATAACGGAAAGGGAAAATTGGTACTAAAAATGCCATTGAATCCGATTTTTGATGACTTTCACTACACCTGCCTGTGACACTTTCCATCTTGTGGTTTCAGAGCACTTTACAAACCTGAATAAATTAATTTTTTTTTTTTTTCCCTCTCACTGTCTCCAAAGGCTGGTGGGGGGCTGTTACAGGGTTGCTTTCACGTCTGAAAGGACTAGGACTGTGTTCAGTGGGATGGGTTTCTCTTGGGCAGCTGACCCTCTGTCCTGTGCAGAAGTAGATGTGTTTTCTACATGTGAGCACTTGCATTTCTCAAATCCTGCTCCCCTCCTGTGCCTGTGACGTCTTCTCCAGAGTGACAGAGGAGGGCAGCTTGAGGTGTCCGGCTGCAGCCCCATCTCGGTGTGTTACAGGGCTGCTGGGTGGAGTTGCTGTGGAAGGACCTTCTCTGCCAGCGTTTCGTCTTGACCCTGGAGGAGTGACTAAGCGCTGTGACGTGGGGGGGCACCGATGCCCCCCGATGCTGCGTGGGGACAGTTGGCATTGGCTTTGGGATGCTGGAGGGGCTGGGCAGGGCGGGTTTGGTTTCGAAAGAAAGCAAAGCAGCAAGGGAGACTGGGCAGGAGAAGTAATACTCTGAAATGGATTTGCGTGGCGCCAGCTTTGTATCTGAATCGGAGCTGTCAGGGAGAATGAGATGCAGGCTTGGTGCTGTTCTCCAGAGAGAAGCCCTTACGGAGTGATCGCTCTGTTAAGTGCTGGCTCCACCTCTCTGCCCCAGGTCTAGCTGACCTCTGCTGACAAGATCTGGTGTGATCCCTCCTCTCTTCACGCTGGCCTTTTTCTGCTTTTCTCCAGGCTCCAATTTATCTTCTTTTACTTGATTATTGCTTTCACAAACTGGGCGTCTCCCGCTGGACTCTTCTCCTCTTGGCTCTCTTGCTGTCTTCATCCCAGCCTTGCCTGCCTCTCAGCTCCATCACCTTGCCCTCTTTTTCATCCTCAGTCTTTTCTGGCTCCCTCCATTCAGCATACAGCTGTACTCCAACATCTCCCCAGTGCGTGAACGTGTGTGGGATGTGTGTGCAGGTTTGTTGCATACAGCACAGGAACGGATGTGTGTGTGTCTTAAACATTTATCCACCTGTCCTGGGTTCAGCTGGGACAGAGTTAACTTTCTTCACAGTAGCTGGCAAGAGGCTGTGTTTTGGATTTGTGCTGAGAAGAAAGCCGATCACAGTGATGTTTACAGCTGCTGCCAGGACAGTCAAGGACTTTCCAGCATCTCTGCTGTGCCCGTGTCTGCAGGGGCAGGAGAAGCTGGGAGGGAGCACAGCCCGGTTGCTAGCCTGGGATTTGATCTTGGGTTTGGGATTGAGACCCAAAGTGGCCAATGGTCTGTTCCATACCATGCACGTCATGCCCAGTGTATAGGTGAGGGCCCTCTGTAAGCTCATCCCTTTTTGTTCCAGATCACTTCTTGCTCCAGGTCAACTCTCGGGGTGGTCCCTCTCCCAGGGCCTTCTCCCTCAGTCAGCTCTCTGTCTGGGATGCTCCGTCTCTTATCTCCATTCTGGGATTGTGGTTTCGGGACTCTCCCTGCTCCGGGATCATTAGCTGGGAATGGGCTGAGCCTTGGTCATCGGGTGGGGGGGCAGTATCACTGTGTGTCGCTCATTTGGATATTTGTATATACTATTGTTTTCAACAGTATTGCAGTTTAGTTCTTAAATTGTTCTTATCTCAACCCGTGAGTCTCTTTTCCCTTCACCCCTTTAATTCTCTCCCCCATCCCTGGGAGGGTGAGTGAGCAGCTGTGTGGGTTTGGCTCCCAGCCCAGGGTAAACCCGTCACACTACCTTTGTTTTTTTCACGTACTACCCAATCCTCTGTTCTGGGACTTGCCGTAGTGGGGCTCCCAACATCTCTTCCTCCAGTGTGGAGGTATGTCTCTTACAGATTTTCCATTGCTGTTTCTGGCAGGTTGACCAGCCTGGATCACGGCGCTCGGGACCTGAAGCAAGGAACCTGGCTGGTGCGTGTTTAGCACGACCCAGCTTCTGGAAGGAGAAGGAGTGTTCCTCTGCGGGCCTGTCCCCTCCAAGCAGCACACAGGTAACACAGGCAGTGCTCCCGCTGCTCAGGCTGGGCGGCTGCCGGGCTCTGGGCACGCTGCAGAGGGGCTTTTCAATTCATTTGGCTCAAGAGAGGCTTTGTCGCTTCTGCTTGCCGTGGCTGTAGGGGTGAAACCTTACATTTACAGCACGGGGAGTGGTTTTCAGCAAAAATGGAGTTTTGGAGGATCAAGGCTGCTTATGTGGTTGAGATAAACAGAGGCTGAATGTGTGGGACGGGTACGCTGAAAAAGGAAAAATGTTATGTATGAGATATTAGTGAAACAATACTTAGACCTCTTGTTCTAGCATCACTTTATATTTAAAATTACCTGAATTTAAACAGAAAGCTTTTTAATAAAAGGAATGAAAAAGTATATGTTGGGGGGAAGGGGTTAAGTAAGAAAATAAATTTAATAATTTCATTTTCAACTAGGCAAGATGTTTCAGGTCATACAAAAGTGAAAAAAACAAAACCAAAACAAACCAGAAAAGCCTTGCAGCTCTAATCGCTATGACTCATGGAAACCAGATCTAGAAGAGATGAGGCCCTTCAGTCTGAACCCTTAATCCTCTACTAGTATGCGACATCGTTCCCAGCAGCGTCTACCAGTCCTGTTCTAAATGATGGGATTTTCCCTTGTCCCCCTGGGACACTACTGCACAGTCTAATAGAATTAATCTGCTTACTTCTCTTTCAACCCCTGACCGCTGCAGATGCAATTAGTCGTAGGTGATGGGAGGATTCTGTTTCCTACGCTGTGTTACGAAGGCTTAGGGCTGTCTTGCCTTAAACCAGACATCAGTTGCAAGCGTGTCTGCAGGAGCGTGGCTTCTCTGTCAGTACTCGTTACAGCCCCATAAACATCCCTGAACTGACGAGTTCTCAGACTCGCAGGAGCTTTGCTACAATCGTAATTCAGGATCTGGTAAGGCCCAGACTAATGTATTTGAATGCCTGTGAGAAAGATGGTGTGATTGGAAATGAAAGTGAAATGCGAAGTCATATGCTGCTTGTGCTAGAGGCTCTCGGAGGCAATTTACTTTTGTTCCTGGAGTGCTCTCTGGCCTCATTTTTGCCTTCTCTCTTGGACAGTTTGGTAGGAACTATATGAAGTAGCTTTTTGCTGTGCGTGGTGCTGCTGTGGAGGTACCATTGCACCTTCCAGGCTTGTCTTAGATGAATATTCTGGGCTTCTGCTGATGTTTGCTGAAAGGCTCCAGTCAAATCACCAGATGAACATAAAGTCATGTCAATTGGTGCTGGAAAATCATAGCTGGTCTTGTTTAGTCTGCCTCCACTTAAAGTGGAGCTTCCTTCTGTGGCATTTCACCCGTGTTTGGAAAAGTTTTAGCAGCAAGAACTGTCACTCAGTTGCTAAAGCGCGTGGATGGAGTTTCAGCCTGTTCACGCCTGGAGACTGTGGCAGCAGCCGCTCTGTGCAAAGCCTTTCTGTGCACCCTTGGGTTCACCCACTCCCAGAGTGAACTGCAAACACATCCCACTCCAGGAGGCGGCTGCAGTGCAACTGCTGTTGGATGAGGCTGCAATGTGAAGCGGGGCCAGGGGTCCTGAAAATCTGCGCACGTGCCAGCCTTCCCTGTGGTGGCACTAGGGCAGGAGGTCCCAATCCTGTTCCTCCTCCTTCCCGACAAATCCCTGTCTCTAGTGTGCCACAGCTCACCCCGAGTGTCTCCTCAAACAGCCTACATCTGAACTGCACCACTGGTCCAGTGTTTCATTAGCGAGATAAGTTAATTAAGCCTGTTAAAATTTGTCTAGATGGCCTGCGTGTGTCAGATCAGTGAGAATCTTGCTGCTTGCTTTTATTTTAAGAGCTCTGCGTTAGCTGGGGCGGCGGTGAAGCAAAAGGCATGCTTTAAATACAGATGCTGGTGATGGTCCTTTCAAAAACTGCATTTCGCTAGCTGGGAGCTATTGACCCCTTTCAGTGCAGTCACAAAGAAATCCAAGAGAAAATGGAGGGTGAGGGCCAGCAGGGAATATATATAGATAATTTTTTTCCCCCAAGTCATCTTCTTCCTCCACCCCCTGCAAGGCTGGCTGTATGAGGAAATGGCATCGTGCTGCATTCTTTCTAAAAATTGATTTTTTATCATTGCGGGTTTTTTTTGGTTTTTTGGTTTTGTTTTTTTTTTTTTCCCTTGCTGAAAGTTATTCTGCTTTTGTGGGAGATCTGGGCAAAAGGAAGGTGGTAGGCTGCAGTATGCATATATACTTTCTTGGACTGTGCAAAGGATCATGCTTTGGTTCTGGTATCACAGTTGAGGGAGGCAGGCAAAGCAGCAATAGAAAATGAGGTTCATCTACTACGAAGGGACCAGAGGATGTGGCTGTGCATTCTCCTGCATCCTGAACTCAGTAATAATCCCCTCACCTTTTTATTTTTCTTGATTACGAGGATGCTCCCAGGGTGTTCCCTCCCAGATTGTCCCTATTTCAGTGATTGAAATTTTAAGGGGTGAAAATCTCTTTCCACCAGAACTTTATGATTTGTGATGGAGAGCTGGGACAAAACCAGTGCTGCTGAACTGGGGCTTCCGTTCCTCCCCATTGCCTGAAAACGTGGCTTGTGAGATGGCGCTAGTCCTCATGGCGCTGTGTTAGGTGAGGACGTGGGGCTGCAGAGACCTGAACCTCCTGCTCTCAGCTTGGATCAGTAACTGGGATACAGTCGTTAGCGGTGCTGCCTGTAGTTGCCATCAATTCTGACTCCCTGTAGTGCCCTGTTCATTCTCCCTGTGAAAATCTGTTCAGCAACTGACAATTTTTGCAAACTTCCTAAAAATAAAAGCAGGCAAGAAACCACTCCCTGTTAGAAACAGCAGCAGCAAACTTTGGGGTTCCTTTGCCATGAACGTGTCTGTGTTGTGCTGAAGTGTGATTACAGAAGTGGAAAAAAGGAAAATACTTTTTATAAACATTTTTTCCCCCTGAAAATTTTTTGATAATATTATGTTGTTGTTGCTGTTATTGTATTGGCAATACACACTTTTTTCGTTGTTAAAATGTTGAACAGTTGGACAACTTTTAAGGAAATTGCAATTTTTTAAAAATGGAGGAAGGACTTTGAAAAAAGTTCATTGTTTTTTATAAAAACCTGGAAATGGAGGCCACATTGAGCAAAGGAAGCAGATGTGAGGCTTTGAGCGACCTGGTCTAGTGGAGGGTGTCCCTGCCCATGGCAGGGGGGTTGGATGATCTTTAAGGTCCCTTCCAACTCAAACCATTCTGTGATTCTATGATTCTATTCCATCATATTGAGAAAGTTCTAATTTTCTTTAGAGCATGAGTTAAAATGCTTGGAGACGCTGTGCTACCCTCCTATCTCTGCAAAATGAGTCTCCAAGAGAATCTTCCCGTAGGATATGTTGTGCTTATGCTGGAGACACAATTGTGAAAGCCTCCTGGGCTCTACTAAGATGCTTGGATTTGCACCAGTATGGCAGGGGAACGCCCTCACGTAGCTTTTTCTTCCCGAAAGAGAATTAGTTGCCTCCCCAGCGCAGTCCGCTGTGCTGTCAAGAGGAGATATCGCTCACAGCGAGCGGTGTGGAACGGCGCGATGCCCCATGTGCTCGCTTCTCAGATTATCAATGAAGCGGCTAACGACTTCTGACACGTACATGGCTGTTGCTGAACGTCTGAGTTAACATCAAGCAGATAAATGGGATGCTCCTCACCCGACAGCTATTGTTTCAAGCTCTCGGGGTGCTTGGAACGCCGCTTGGGATCTGGGCTGGAGTAGCAGGAGGTTTCATCTCTTCATTTCTGCTGCCAGAGGTGCCGTGAGCTGATTCACCAGGCTGTGGGTGGCTGCTGGCGATGGGGTGCGTGTTTGCTGCTTCTGTCTCTTGGGGGTCTGGAGGTGACACAAATAGCCAGAGGTGACTCTGACAGAGGTGGATGGACCTTCTGGGAGGTATTGCCCCCGAGACTCGGAGTTGTGGATGGACCTTCTGGGAGGTATTGCCCCTGAGACTTGGAGTCGATGCTTCTGATGTTAACCATGGCGCACGTGCGGACTGGTTGTGGCGATGCGTGTTTTCCGATGGAGCCAGGACCTTGTGTGACATGTAAATGATAACAGAATCATACAATCACAGACTCACAGCACGGTTTGGGCTGGAAGGGAGCATGGAGGCCAGCTGGTCCAACCCCTGCAGTGAGCAGGGACACCTTCCACTCCATCAGGCTGCCCAGAGCCCCGTCCAACCTGACCTGGAGTGTTTCCAGGGACGGGGCACCTACCACCTCTCTGGGCAACCTGTATCCAGGAGGAGGAAATAAATTGTCATTAGAAATGTCTCCCTCAGTTCCTAGCACCCAGTTCTAATGCTACAGCTTTTTTTCGCCTGAGTGTATCACAGGTGAAGGGAAAAGAGGGTTTACCCAATGTGAGCGGGCAGGAAAGCCAAGCTGCCTTTCATCGCCGTGCCGAGTCCTGGGGTGGGGTGGCTGAGATGGTGTCACTTGGGACGGCAGCAGAGGCTTTGAATGCTGATGTTGAGACCTACAGAAGTACATTTGCTTTTGATTTGTGAATTTTGAAAAATAGCGAGGGGACTTAGTTTAAGAGCTGCTGGAATTATTCTCTCGCTGTAGAGATTTCTCAGGAAGCAGATATGTAAGGGGGGTGCATGTGCATGTATTTGAAGCTTTTTTTTTCCCTCGGGCTTATGAGTAGGAGCTGGGATGAGTGTAAGGTGATAAGTATTAAAATCAGTAATAAGGATAGTATTACCCTATAAGTACTGAAGTGGGTTTGGGGAGTTTTGCGTTCAATTACTAGCCGGCATTCTGACAGCGGGAAGTACCTTGAATCCTGGCTGCCTTTGTTCCCCATCTGCGTCGGGATGGTAATACAGCTGGTAAGTTTTCTCTTCTAGAAAAATGGGATAGAAATATTTTTAATTTTGTGCAAAAACTGGCTTTGTGAAACGTGGCGTTCCTTTTCAGAGAAACCTGAGGATGAGAAAGGTTTCATTCTGGATAGTTGAAAGGTTTCATTCTGGAGGGTTTATCTTCATTTTCTTTTTCCCTGTTGTTCCTCCTTTCTGTAACA
>NW_010113309.1:44971-54135 GCF_000699245.1 Pterocles gutturalis | reverse complement strand
AATGGGGAAGGGAAGAAAAAAAAGGAAAGAGGTAATCCAAAAATTCCCTCTTCTCACATGAAAAACTGCCCATCAAAAAATGTGGATACATCTTACCAAAAAAGAAAATTGAAAACCAGTTGCTTTTTAAACTTGCAGAATATGTAAAAGGTTATTATTACTGTTGAATGTCTTGACCTGTTTTAAAGCTGAGGTTTCTTGCTTGTGTTGCCATGTCTATTTAGTGCAAAATCCTGAGAGCTCTTTAGTCAGAGAAGCCTACACGTAGGTCAGCTGCTGGCCAGGCTCATGCCCAGTAAAGATAATGCTAATCTAATGGCTGATTTGTCCTTTGTCAAATGACTCAGCCTCCAGTTAGCTTCTAATGGAGGTGAGCTGCATCCTTGGCAGATGTTTCGTTTGTTGACAGTGCTGGCAGAGAAGAAACTGGGGACTGAGGAGCCTGGGACACGCTTGTGCTGGGGGTTCAGGGCTGCTCTCCTGGGTAGGATGCGGCAGGAGCTGTACGGTAGAGATGACACAGGGCGTTTTGTGGCCGGGTGATGTGAAGGGATATAGCAACAGTGCTCTGCATGTGCAAAAATAAATACATTCCAAAGAAGTATGTTTAAGCAACATAAACTCATCATTTGTGGAATGTTTTTTTCCCCCCCCCCCCCCCCGCCCCAGCACTCGCCAGGTGCCAATTTTCAGATGGGGGCTGTAGTACTGCTTTGGAATTTTAAAGTATAGAGGAGCTTTAACAGGCTCCATCCCTCCAGCTGCACGGCACGAGCCAGCCCTGAGCCCGGGAGGGCAGGAGGAGGCTTCTCCTGGGAACGGGCTATTCTGTAACTGCCCTCTTGGACTGTTTCTGGCCCCTTTCCCTGGTGAGCGTTGCTGGCAGGATATTGGTTTTTGTGGCTGCCTGACCCGCTGGTTTCCCCACGTTCTGCGGCAGGGGGGGTTATCAGGCTTGGGCATCCCTGCCTCCTGTCTGAGTACCCCTGCTGATGCTGGAGACAGACGGACACCCAGTGCCATACAGATGGCACGTACATCGAGGCAGAATTTGTCACTGACTCCTCAAACTGACCTTGCAACATTTATAACCTTTGTGGCTGCAAAGTACATCCAAGAGTACATTTCAAGGAGGCTAAAAATAATATCCTCAATTTTAATTTATTTCTCCCACAAGTATTCAGTCAACAAGAAGAAAAGGAATCAGTTTGTCCTTTTTTTTTTTTTTTTTGTTTCCCATGCTTAATTTTGCAGCTCTCAGAGCGGAGGTGGAAGTTTATCGCGAGTTTTTGGCCTGGTGGTTGAATTGGCTGAGTGTGTGGATCACGTTACTGGAAAGTAGAATCACTTGCCAAAGCTGCATTTGCTTTTCCATTTCCCTTTCCATCTCCCAGTTTTGTCATGTTATCTGGTAGCTGTGCTGAAGGCCAAACTCTCACTTGAACTGATTGGAACCAGGAGCTGGCATTCCACTATTCCGTCTCCTCCTGCCAAAAGCCAATGTTCAAAATAAAGACGGTACGTTCGGACCGCTTACACGAGTACAAATTGTGGTCACTTAAAATACTTGAAGATAGTACAGCAGAGCTCTGATCCTGCTAGTGGCTGAGTGTGGCCACGTGGTGGGGAAAGTTGAGTATATTCAACGAGTCTTCATCCCAGGAAAAGGGGATGATGGTGGCTTTTAAAAAGGAGTAATTAAATGGGTTTTTTTTTGGTTTTTGGTGTTTTTTAAGATGTAGTTGCAAATGACTCCAAACTAGCTAGATGTAAGTGTAAAGCTGAATCCAGATGTTTAGGACTAGCAATATAAATCCCTCAGGGTACTTTATAAATAGTCCTGAGTGTTGTTAAAAAGCTCAAAGTGCTGCCTTAGCTGCTTGAGATCTTGGTCTTCTGCTCTGTGTTTTTTCTCTTGATCAAGAATAATGGTAATTGATTGAAAGTGTAGCAATATGATGTTTCTTGTCCTGTGAACAGAAAATCAGCTGTGTGTATTGAGTCTGTGAATTACATCTCTGCACTAGATCATTTTTATGAAAGAAATGACACTTTTTTCCCCAAAGTCTTCACAGAGACCATAAATCTTGAAATCAAGCTGAAATTAAGCAAATAGTTTAAGTCAACAAAAGGGTTACATGTATATTTGTAAGGATCAAAATATTTACTTCCAGATTTTTTTAATGCAACATATTTTTGGTTTAGAAACGCCAGAGCTGATCCTTTCAACATTTAAAAATTGAAACCACACTTTCCTATTAAAATTTGATCCAAACTTTTTATAAAAAGAGGTTTCGGTTTGTTTGGTGTTGTGTTTTGAGGGGGGGGAGATGGAATCTTTTGTTTTGGTTTGTTCTTTAAGTTAGGAAATGTATAAAAATAAAGTTGCATTGTAAATTGATCAAAACTTTGGGGAGTTGATGCAAAGAAATACCTTTGTATTGTTTTGCTTGGAAGAAAAGTCTTCTAGTTGAAACTGAAGCAATTCTTCCACGCTGTTTTTTTGTTTGTTTGTTTGTTTGTTTTATTTTGTTTTGTCAGCCAAACAACAAAATGAGTTGATCATCTTGCTATGTTCTTTCTGACTCTACTGACGCAGAGTAATTTTTCTTGGTTTTTTGCTAATATAAAATCTGTTTGTGCTCCATTGCTGGAAGAGTTTGGGGTTTGCCTGGCAGGAGGATGACCACTGGGGCGTTACTCTTGCTTCTGCTCATGAGTTGCTTTTGTTGCTCGTAGTTGCAAGAAGCCTGTTTGCAGTAGCTTTTCTTATTTTCCCGTCCGCCTCTGAGTTACTGAATACTCTCAGCTGCAAGTCAAGGAGTGGAGCGTGGGAGCTCAGAGTTATCATTAAATGTTTTCTTTGCTAATTGGCTTTTATTGTGTCCCGGTGGCTTGCAGAGGATTCAAACGCCTGCCCTCGGCACCAGCAGTGGGCTCTGTTGGAAGCCCCCAATGGATGTTGTTTATATTCTGCCTCTCTCGCCTGGATCGCTCGTACGATGCCTTCCCCAACAAGCAGCTCTCTTCTCCTCATCCCAAGTGATGCTATTACCAAGGAATGTTGGCCAGATCCCATTATACACATACTGGAGGTGCCCCCGGATTTGGGGTTTGAGCTTGATTTAAAGGCGAGGAGCTGCAGGAAGGGAATGTTGTTTTTCTGGAGGGACCCAGGCTGTGGTGTTTTGCAGAACTGTTGTAGATGTGCTCATCAGGCAGGGAGGTCTGTGGGTGCAGGGGAGGGCTCGGCGAGCTTTTCAGATGTTTCCATGCGCCGCTCAGGGCTGCTGTCCCAGGCACGTACTTCATTAATGCTTCTGGGAAAGGCACTCTGGGAATAATCAATCAGCGTTGCTCTGGGTTTCTTCTTCATCGGAGCTGCTCTGTCAAGTCTTTCAGTGCTGCTGATTTTGTTTGTAATTTCTGAACGAGGGATTGATTGGCACAGACTAGCACCAGGCAGAAGAGTTTGGTCTTGCAATGGACTAAGCCTGTTTTCTCCAAAGGGTGTTTAAAGCTGTAGGTCCTGAAGAAGCCCGTGGTGGTAGGGCTTTGCTGGAATGTGGTCTGATCAACGGTTTCCTGGATCAAGATTAGGTTGTCCCCTTGGATCTTTGCTGTCACCTCTGATCTGGAGCACTCTTTATCTCAGAAAGGACCTCTGTGCTTCAGCTTTGCAGGAGTGCCATATTGCTGAGCTGCCCCTTTCCCCATCTTTCTTCTTTGCCCTGCCTCCAGATTCTTTGGTACAACCTAGCTCTGCCAGTCAACTGCTTGTTGTCTTCTCGCTTTTGCTGAGGCAAGGTGGCAAAGGGCTTTGTTGCAAAGCCAGCACGTTGGGGAGGGAAAGGCTGTACCGAAGATTTATGTTATTTAAGACAGTCTTTATGTGTGTAAGAATTTGGAGGGGGAAAGCTGGTTTGATGTGAAAGATAAGGAGAACTTTGCCTTCCCTCTGAGTGAATCAGTGGGCGAAGTGGGATGAAACGTGTAGATGTGGTGCTTTGGGACATGGGTTAGTGGGCTAGGTGGTGTTGGGTTGACGGTTGGACTTGATGGTCCTTGAGGTCTTTTCCAACCTTCATGATTCTAGGATTCTATGAAATCCAGGAGCACCTGGTACCCAGGTCTCAGCTCACACTTCTGACTTCAGCAAGTTCTTGTAAAATTGGTGTATTTGGCCAGGGAGGACACACCCTGTGTTGCAAAGAATCTGCCCTTCTGGCATCAGAGCTGCCCTTCGCGGCAGTAGTGGGAATTGCCAGATTATGAATTAATCACCTTGAGGACACCGGTATAGTATTGCACTTTGGCCAATCCCTTCTGCTGTTCCGTGGCATTGCTCACAAATGAGCAAAGAAGCACTGGGCTTATTTTTCCCCAGAGTTCAACTGGAGGTGATGCTGTATTCCAGGGAGGTAGTTCTTTACATCTCTTAATTAGTAACTTTATGCTGTGCGGTCTCCTACAGTAACAGCTGTCGCCACGAGAAGGAAAATAAACTGTTTGCCAAGGCAGTGAGGCTGTAGAAATTGTGAAGAGAGGAGGGAAAGCACAGGCAGGGAGCTGAGATGTTGGCAGGAGCCATGAGAATTCCCAAGCTCCAAAGATTGCTCCTGATTTGAGCGTTTCGTGCACCCTTAGGTAGTGTTTGTTTAACATTTCTAGTCGTGGTGAATGAAAGCAAAAATCCCAACTGGATAGTATGTCAGTAGAGTAATGATAATAGAATCCTGGAATCATTAAGGCTGGAAAAGACCTCAAGGATCATCAAGACCAACCGTCAACCCAACACCACCCAGCCCACTAACCCATGTCCCGAAGCACCACATCTACACATTTCTTGAACCCCTCCAGGGATGGTGACTCCACCACCACCCTGGGCAGCCTGTTCTAATGCCTCATCACTCTTTCAGGGAAGGAATTCTTTCTAATATCCAGCCTAAACCTCCCCTGATGAGGAAGGTTGGCCCATCTTGTGTGTTTGCTGTACAGTGTTGTGTGGTGAGCAATGCTTAACAGCATCATAAGGTGAGAAAGGGCCATTGTGACCCCTTTTTGATAGTAGACACAGGGTTGTTTTTTTTCAATTGTCTCGTTTGAATCAGAGCACCTTAGTGCATCAGTGGGTCACACAGTTCTTTCTTCTACTCATGATCATTCTTCCCTGTATATCTGCCATTATATGACGTCCATATGGCAGCTTCAGCAATTGTTTGGGAGGCAGTTGAATGCTACAGAAGCTCCATGAGTACACTTCCATTCTCTGTCAAGTAACTTCATCCTCTGTGATTTGTGTTTGGAGTGCCAGTGGCCTGTAGATCAGCTGTGCATTGAAGATGCTCAGGGGCCGGCTTTGTGTGTTTGTTAGCTCATGTCTGTAACTTTCTTAGTTTATGGTGTTCTTTGCTCTCTCTTCACACATTGAACCTCCGCCAAAGTAAGCCCATCCCAGTCTCTGCCAGCATCAGCTGGACAGGAGAGGAGTGCAACAGGGCGTCGTGAGCAGACCTGCCCAAAGCACTGGGAATGAAGTTGGGGTGTCGCTGAAGTTAGTAGTGATACTCCCACTCACCTCCTTGGCAGTGGACGCTTAGCCCCTTACCCGTGAAGAACTTGTGTGAATGAAAGGACTAACAGATTGTTGTTCTCAGATGAATTTTTCTCCCGCAGACCAGCTTTGAAGCCTGTGGGATGCGTGTGTGTGTCCATTAATTATGACATTGGGAGGTTTTGCTGGCCAAAACACAGCTTCAGGAACTGGGACTGCTCTCTGTAGGTGGCTAGGAAATTTGGCAAGTTCCTGCGCTGGGAGAAGATGTGGATGGAGGTGAGAGCATACACAGCACTGAGAAATAAAAGAAAAAGTCACGGTAAGTTTTGTGGACTGTCCCTGGCACCTTCGCAGTGAGCAGTGCTGGGAAAGCAGGTAGCCCTAAGGAGACCTGGAAATGTGCTTTGGTTGCCAGAAGGTAGTGAAGAGATGTTGCTTTACTCTCTGCCTATATTCTTTAAGATGGGGAAAGCTCCTCTCAAACGCTCTGGGAAATCTGGGGGGTACCTGCCCCAGCCGGTCCTCCTGTGCCTTGCAGAGCTTTGCAGAGCCTGAGTGATGCTGGTTGCCTGGATACAGCACAGCCCTGCATCTCAGCCCCCCCCAGCCAGCCCTGCAAAAGCAGGGGGCTGTAGGGGGGGGAATTAAACCCTGTGCACTTGGAGGCAGGAGCATTGAGTCCACCCGATGCAGCTTTGTAAGCTCAGGGTTTCCTTTTCCTTTGCTGTCGTTATGACTATTTATCATTATTATTGATAGGAGAAAAGTGCAACCCAGCTGCTCGGCGCAGAGATCTGAGGGCTCCCGCAGGGTGAAGCGCTTCACACCACTTAGAAAACCAGCCATTGTGCTGTCTCTCCAATAAGCATTTTATTTCACGTTCCGAGCCTCCTGCTGCTGCTCACGCTCGACCTGCTGACAAGTCGCCTTCCTGGCAGCACGGCATCAGAGCCCGCGAGCTGCCTTCCCTCCGGCTGAGACCCTGGGAGGACAATATTGAAGAAGAGAGTGACTGTTGAATATTTAAAATAAAGTATTTCCTCTTCAACATGAAAATGCTCTTTGCGCTTCCTACGCATCGCTGCTCGGTGACAGCGACCGGCCGAGTCGTGCATTATTCCTGCGTTCAGACAGGACTTGGCCAACGGTGCCGCAAGAACTCTTTGGCTGAGCACGTGAAAGCTCATCAGTAGCAGGACGCCCTGTTGTGTAGCACTTGTGTAAACCTCTTGAGCTTTACTAACTAGGATCAGTCAAAAGTAGTTTTTAAACTCAGTTACTTTAAATTTGGGCTTGTTCATAGCGTAATGCGATGGGTTTTGCTGTATATGTCTGTAGAGCACTGTGCCATTCCAAATGGCATTGGGAACCGTGTCAGTGAGTGTTAGTAAAGTAATGGTAATTAACCTTTCGATTGAAATAGCACACAAGATCTCTAATCATGAGCTAGGGTCTTTTCGTTTGAAGCACTGTCAGTTTTCGTGACAGAAGTACAATCTGATCTATGAACGCGTACATTCAACTTTAAGATGAGGAAAGAAATGAGTATGACGCAGTGAGGGGGAAATGAACACTTGAGCAAGGCCACGTTGGAGTCAATGACCTTTCTACCGACCTTACTGGGCACTGGCTTTGGTCTTAAACAGGCTCCATGCTGGGCTTCTGGAAACACTTTGTCATCATATCCATGACTTGGAGCTCGACAATGGACACATTGGCTCATCTTCATTGCTGAAGGAGGACAGCACCTAACTCGGAGCTAATGTTAGAAGCAAAACTGTTGGAAGACTGAAAACCCTGGAGGGTTTCAGGACAGATAGCAGAAGGTCAGGAAATGTGGAACAATTTTTCCTAGGTCTTTAGAAAACATTTATGAAGATATTTGTGTCTGCAAAATGAGTGCAAAGTGGTCAGTGACGCAAGCGGGTCGTTCTGATGTTGCAGTTGTACTTACACATGCGTGAAGAACGGCAGAGGATGAAAGATGTGGCGCCAGGCTGAAGATCAGAGTCTGCTTTGCCTTGGCTCTGCATGTGTGTATACATACATACATACATATACATGCGTGAAAACGTGCTGCTGGTAGTCAGCAAACAACACTGTTCACAGAAAGCTTAGTATCTGCTGTGAGCAAAAAGGACGAGCCATGCCCTCTCCTACTGAAGGTGAAGTTAGACATCAAATTTCTGTACACTGCTACAAAGGTTCTTTGCCATATAAGTTGTTTCTTCATTTCTTCTTCCTGTCTTCGTAAATTTGTTAGGTGTTTTGCCAGCTCATTTGTTTAGGGAAACCAGCTACACCCTGGCTAAGGATATTGGTAAATTGCTATATCTTAATCAGATTTTAGTACTAATATCCCTTTGACCTGTTGGATTAAAGCTCTTTACAGCATATAAATTTTACTGTTTAAAAGTAAAACCACACTCTTTACCCTAATAATTTTTTTTTTCCTAATATAGGCAGTGGGCAAAAAGGCTGCATAGTTTCTGGACTGAGTGTGCACGCTGGTTCTGAAATGAAGAGTGGAGGAACATTTTTGGGAACCGTATTAGCTTGGAGGAGCTTTAAAAGACAGTGACCAGAAAGGAGCTGAGATTGTACAGTACCCACTAAAGAGTTTAGCAGGGTGTTAAGCTTCAAATCCTTTGGGAAACTAAAAATGGGAAACAGGAGAAAAAGAGGTATAATTGTTTTTGTGAGGTTAAACAATTAACCCCTCCTTCTACATGCAGCACCATCCAAAATTCAGCGCTTAAAATAATGAAAGGGAGATGGTACAAGATTAGCAGACTTTTAATTGCTCTCTTTACCTCCAGCTGTGGGCCATCCAAGATCTGTAAGCCTTGGTTTTCTGTGGCTTTATGGAAAATGCTCTCTTCTCCTTCTGAAGGATGTGGAAGGGATGGGGTGTCAGAGCTGAGTTTGGGCATAGCCTCAGAGCATTTTGCTGGTCATTCAGTGACATTGCAGAAGCTTCCTTTGCCCATTACTGATTTTTTGTTTGTTTGTTTGTTGTTGTTGTTCTTTTGAGAACAATGTGCCTGGAAACCAGAAGGTCATGGTGGCCTTCAGAGTGGTTTTTGTGATGATGATGATGATGATGACTTAATGTAGTAGAGACGTCATAGATGTACATTTGGAGTTGGGTTAACTGAATTAAATTTTTTTAAATGATTAAGACACAGCATATCAGCCTATCAGAATGAAACTCAAATCACTAATTAGAGGAAAATAATTAGGATCAAATGCTAAATTTAGATTAAACGGTAATTTGCAGGAGTGTTTGTTTAAAGAAGAGCCAACACAGGGAATCTTGGCTCTGAGGATCACCAGGAAAAAGCCTCTTTATGTATTATGGCCATGTAGCAGCCAACTCTAGGGATGACTTGCTGGAAGTGACAAGTTTGATTTATTACCATCTGCAGCTTTGAGAGTGTTTGCAAGCTGAAGTATCTGTTATGGTTAGGATGACTAGCAGGGGGATTTATTTTATTTTAGTGAGATAAAGAAAATAAATACTTTTTTTTTAAATTTTTTTTTTTGGTGGCTTCTGGACATGGATGACATCTGTGGTGACTTTTTGGATCCGGGCTGCTCGATGACA
>NW_010113309.1:8233-44940 GCF_000699245.1 Pterocles gutturalis | reverse complement strand
CAAGGGGAGCTGAGCTGGTCAGCGGGGGGAGAGCCTGAGTGCAGTGCTCCAGCGCTCACCCCATTGCAGTGGGGTGACAGCAGAGGGACAACGGGGCCTTGCCAGAGCCACACAGGTAGATCTGGCAGGGGAAAAAATTTATCCTGTTACCCTGGTGGGAATTTCTGAGCAGGTAGTTAGGATCCATGCTCCCCGTGGAAGTTTTCTGCTGTTTCTGGTGTATCAGGAGGTCTGCAGCTGCTTTGGGTTTTCTGTCTTTTAAAAAAAACAGATGTGTCCGTGCATTGCAGTTGGAACATCTCTCAACATCTGGGTGGAGTGCTCTGTGGAAGATGCTAAGATCCAGCTAGGTAGTTGTTCTATATACTGTTCACTCCAGTACTGTCTTTCATCCCAACTTCCCAAAACATTTCCTAAACTGTACACGGTGGAATTGCAAGTGGCCTTCTGAGCAGGGACACAAGCAAAACACTGATGTCTTTCCTGAAAAACGTTGCTTTCCAGACTCAAAAGACTAGGAACTTTAGCTGTGTAGAACATTGCATGATCTTTAAGGTAGGGTCATGCAGAAAATATGTGTTCTGTTCCGTCTGCCTTGTAGAATCATTCAGGTTGGAAAAGACCTCAAGGATCATCAAGTCCAATCTGCTCATGAAGCAGATCTCAGGTATTGCAATTTTAGGGAATTTCTCATCTCTTCTGTTGTGGTCTGAAAATATAGACCCTGCTATAGTCTTAGGTAAAGGAACAAATTAAAAAAAAAAAAAAAAGATCTAGGTCTCTTATCACCACAAGATGCCTCCTCCAAGAATCACCTTGGTTTGGCCTGGGGAAGTTTTTGGGTCAATAGCCTGGCAATTAGGTTGCTTTTGCTGGCCAAGGGAAATATTTATTCAGTTCCTTGGTGAGAACTGAGCAGACCAGGAACATCAGCCTCAATCTTCTGTATCTCAGGTTAATGTCCTATGGACCACACCTCCGGCTAGTTGAAACTTTCTCTCTTGGTTAGATTTAAAAGTTCCATTCTGAATTCACAGAAATTTTTTTAAAAAAAGAAGTGTTAAACCAAAATGAAACAACAATTTTCTCTCTCCAAACTGAAATAAATTCTCAGCTGATAGGTTCAGGCTTCATCTGGAAGATGCAACAGGCTCTCAGGAAGTCCATGATATTCCATCATCCAGAATGACAGCAAATACATGAGTAGTCCCCCCAAACTCACTGCCACTAGGATATAGTGGTTAGTTATAGTTAGTTATAGATAGTTATATTTGCAGAAGGTCAGGGGTTTTATTTTGCATAGTATCAGAAACTAATTAGCCGTTCATATATCAGTACCTTCTGTATCACCATCCCTACATAAGCGTAAGATTTCACTGTGCAAAATCCCACTTGCACAGGGGTTGCACTGGAAGGCAGTGGCTTTTTTTCTAAATAGAAAAGCTGTAAATGTGACATGGGCAGCAGAACTACAGAAAGATGAAGAGACTTCAAGAAGTTACAAAATATATCTTGGAACTCATGTTTTTAGCTTCCAGCTAAGCTGTCTTACCAAAAAAAAAAAAAAAAAAAAAGTGCTTTGAACCTTTTTCTGCCTTTTTTGTTTGTGCTGAGGAAAAAGAGATAAAGCTCGTGAAAGCAAACTCCTTCAGCTGAGATCCATCTCTTTATGCCATCTGTATTACCAGTATAGGTTTGTTATTTTGCACAGCCCTGGGTAACATTAGCTGGATATCCAGCATAACCAGAGAATATCCTTACTGGGTTGACTAATAATGAAGAAAAGATGAACTCTCCTCTTATGAACTGTCTGTTTGCTGCACTTGGCTGACCCCCTCCTGCTCCCTGTCTTCATATCCTTGTCAGCCTGCTGGCAAGATGCTGGAGCAGCACCAGCCATCCATCCAGTTAAAACAGAGAGGAGACAGAAGTTTCAATCAACCCAAATTGCCTTGAATACTTTCTGGACATTCATTCCCATTCCTGTAAAAATGTCTAGGCAACTCGTTGCTTAGTGTTTCACCTTGTTTTGTAGCTGCTACTTGACAACACTCTGATTTTAAACTGTAATTTTACAAGTGTTACTGACTATATTTTCTTTTTCATTGTGCATTTTTAAATGCTAAGAATATGTGCAGGGCAGAGAGTGAACCAGTGTTGTAAGAGGTAATACAGAGTTCTGCTCATTCTTGGTTCTGTTGCCGTTAACTACATTTCCACTGCTTCAGGTGATTGTAAAAAAACCAGTATATTGTGGTTATTCAAATTATGTTCAAAAAGCAACCCTTTATTTGGGAAGAAAAGCCCTGTGTCTAGTCAGGTTGACTATAGCTAAAATCTTTGCTGGTCCTATACCTCCAGGAAAGAATATTCTGTTTTCCTTTTCTGAGAAAATAAAATGAGTGGATTCAGAAAAAAAAATATGACCAAGAAGTTGCAGAGGGTTTGCGTATTAGGAGGACAGCTGGCTCTGTCCCCTTCACAGCCAGCCAGCCCACTGCAGATCCGTGCCTTCTGCGCTCACTGTCCCTTGCTCTCCTGAACACTAACCTCCCCGTGCTCCTCCCTCCTTATGGGGAGAAAATGGGGGGCAGAAGAGTTTATTGAATTTATTTTTTTTTGACTGGAGGTGCATTAATAAGCCTGCTTGCATGATAAAAAAAAGAAAAACACACCCTCAACATGATGAAAAATAAATCCCACTGGGTCTTCAGCATCCTGACTGAGTCACTAATTCCCCAAGGCAGAAAACAAAGCACGGAAAAAAAGTTTGTTTTCACATAGCAAAGCCAAAATGCATCCATCCAGTTCTGATTTAAGATGAGTCCTGGGAGACCATCTCATCTTTAATGTGACATGGGGACAGCATAAGCCACTTGACAAATACACAAATTGATTATTTTTTTTTTCTTCATCCTTTAGGCTAAGCACCTATTAATGTCCGTAGGACTCATGCCGGCGTGTGTTTTGTGGCTGGAGCTGCCCCAACGTGTCCGAGGAGCAGCGATGGCTTGCGCTGGGGCACAGGGAGGAGGGTTTGGCTGCGTGAGTCAGATTTTCCACGGGCTGCAGCCGCCAGCACCAGCAGGACTGTGCCCAGTGCCCTGCACAGGCTCCCCCCGTCGCTCCTCTTCTGGTGCTTTTTGCCCCTTTGTGAAATCTCTGACAAAGGCTTCAGCATCGTAAGGGCTCTACAAATAATGCCTGCAGCTCATGAGGCTTTATGCTTTCCCTGCTGAAGGCAGTTTATAATACTCGGCTCTGGAATTGCACAGGTTTGGTGGACGTTCTCTGCCAATGATGGGATGAGAGCGGAGTTGGTGCGAGCAGATGAGCCCTGGCTGGAAGCAGCCTGGTAAATGCTTTTCCGTGAAGTGCTGCTGCAGAGCGCAGGGCTCGAGCCAGGAGCACGACGGAAGGTGCATTAGTATTGCTGCTCTGATTACTTTGCTGTTCTCCTTTACAGCTTTAATGGTTTGTTAATAACGTCTGATTTCAGAATGTAGTCTAGCCCATCAACGAGGGGTGGCATAATGGCATTAATGAGGGTAATTGAGGTTGTTGCTATAATCTTGTTTGCTCTTTGGTTTGTTAATTGAAAATGACTTATCTTAATACATGATAGAAAAAAAATGTGTTCCTCTGTAGAGCCTGGGCATCTGGAAGGGAAAAGGGATGTGTCGGTCCGCAGTGTTTACGGGTTGTTGCCGTATCTGTACAGCGGCGAGCGTACAGAAGTGAACCAGCGGAATAACGTGTCGGGTGTTGCGTGTCTGCATTTATATTTCGTATGAATAACAGCATGTGCTGGTGCTTAGGGCTGCACGCGTCTCTTGTTGCAAGACCTCGTGCCTGAGCCTGTCGGGGATACCTGCGGCTGATTAGAGAGCGGTTACGGGAGGAAATGGAAACGAGAGACGGGCTGCGGAGTGTTTAACCCCCGGGAAGAAGCTTGGCATTTCGTCTTCTGTCAACGTTTGCCCTTCACTACTATTAACATTAATTATGGAGATACTTATGTGAACACCCTGTTAGCCCTAATTAGAGTTGATGGGAGAAACGTGTGGATGTTAACAGGACAAGAGACAACCAAGCTTCCATTTCTAAGGTTAAATATTCAGTAGCTCCCTCTTAGACATCTCCAACATCCTATAATCATGCAGTCAGACTTACGCAAAAGCAGAACAGTTTCTCCTGCCTATTTTTTTTTCTTTTTTTCCCTCCCCAATTGTGGCCACCTTACACTATTTTTGCTGAAATTAAAGAGCAAACAACAATGTGGCGGTGACCTCGGTTACCTTTGCTAATGTAATTGCACTGCCTCTCCTCTATTCATAGTACACCGCAGAATCAGACTTTATTAGCAAACCCATTTGCTGTCCCTTCCACTTTCCTTTTAATGAATGCTACTAGAGTCACTGGCTTTGTTCTAAACAGAGATCTCATGATGAAGGGCTCAGGACCTGAGCTCTTGAGTAGGTCACGTAATATCCAAGGTCTGTAAAGTTCCCATCGCTGTGCTATTGTTTGAAGCTGTAAAGATAAAGAAAGAACCTTCCTCTAGCTTGCACTCAGGAGCTAGCTTCCATATTTTGAAAACCAGCATCGCTGAAGCATTGGGGCTGTGGAATTTACAGGTTGTCTCATTGTCCTGCTGCAGTGTATGACAGCATGTCCCTGCCACCAACCTCTGCCCAGCAGGTCAGTGTCCTCCTGGAAGGGGTCTTTCCGGGACTGGCTCGGAACCTTGGGACCGTGAGAGCCCTGAGCCTGCCTTAGGTGGTGTCACACACTCCTCGGGGCAGGGTGTGCTTCCTTGGGGTCCATTTCCTTTGCCACAGATGTACACGATGGTCTCAGGTGGTGTATGGGGCAGAAAGTGCATTTATTTTCTCTTGATGTTTCTATCTGGTTTGACGATTGTGTCATTGCAAGTGCCTCTCTTATTTTGTCGTGGTCACAGAATCTGTTCAGCTTTGGAATTAATGCTACTTTCTTGATTTAATAGAAGGTAGAATTTTAGAATTTTATAAAAATTGGATTTTAGTTTCCAAACAAATGCTGTCACAGGTCAGATCTACATGGACCTTTTTTCCTTTTTTTTGTTGTTTTTGTTCATTTTTAATGGCTGTGTAAGGCTTAAAGTGCCCATATTTAAACTGGTGGGACAAAAAGGCTTTTGATGGTATTTTGCTCTGGGAGTAAGCTGCATTGGGTGTGAGAGCTCTTGTTGGACATTAAAGTGGGCAGATGCTAAGAAACCTTGTTCTGTGCTACGCAAGGTTGCTAATTTAGTTCTTCCCTGCATAGTTAAAGTGGCAAAATCCCTATTGCAATAGGGCTTACTCCAGTTTGTGGGAAAGAACAAATCTTTTCTGTGTATCTGCATTTAGGTCTTTTAAGAAAAAGGATGGATGCATCACCAAACCCACCATCACCAAACCCACCGAGGCTCAGCACCCTTTGCCCCAGGGGAATTCTCTCTCTTTTACAAGCCACCACAGCTAGGCTGTAAAGTGGAAGTCTCCAGGCAAAGCTCAAGTAGTAACCCCAGGTGGTAAGTTGAAGCTTGAACGAAATCCTGCATTTTCTGTCCTTAAGAGAAACAGAGGATGCGTGGGGTGAATTCCTCCCTGTCTTGCCTATGGCTTGTCTAAATGTGTCATACTTCTTCAAACAGACATTCAAAGTCTTCAGCCAAACTCTTGCACATGGATGCCTTCATTAAAATCGGCTTTTGTTTGGTTTTTTTAATTGCCGAAACCATATCCACCAGTGAAGTCATTTTTTTCTCTTAAATGACTGAATGAGATCTGACATTAAAAAAAAAAAATCCTGTCCTAAGATGGATTTTTTTTTTTATCTCTAGTCCAAACAACAGTCCAGTTGAAGGGACTAATTTCAGAATCACTTAAGTCAATAGTAAAGATGTAAGTAGCGAAAAAGTAATTATTCTAGGTGTTTGGTACAGGCTTAGCAGCCTTACATTGATTCCCAGAAATGAATCCCCCCAGTCGGTACTGATAGAGTCTGGTCACCTCTGACTTGCCTCCTTCGTCCTGGCTATTGCCCCAGAATGCTCTGGAGTCACCTAATTCAGTTGTTACCTTCCCAGGATAGCAGGGAAGGCAGCAGATAGGTATTATCTGAGAAACCTGAGCGATTCCGCCCTGGGATAATGGAAGGATAATGTCTTACATGAGAAGATGTCATCTCACTCAAATGCTTGTTTGAATCTAAAAATGACTATATTTTGAATACTATCTTTCTAGGCATTTCTTTGCCTGTACTGAAAGCAGTAGAGAAGCCTGGCACTCGTATAGGATACTGAATTAAATCTCCCGGACTCCACGGGTGGCAGATGAGCGTTGTTGTTAATTATATTTAAATGGGGGAGGGATGGCAGACACCAACTTGAAATGACTTGCCAGGGTCTGTGAGTTTCTATGAGAGATGTTCGCAGAACTGGAGTGGTCTGAGCCCTAGACAGTGGACCACAGAAGCTGCCCAGCCGCTTGCTGGGTATTCTGGAGCAAAGCCCCATCAGCTTTATAAAGGACACTGAGCGTCATCAAGGCTTTCAGACTGTAACATGGAAAGCCATCGAAGGCTTATGTGGCATTAGTGTTCTGATGCCGGGTGGTTTGTGTCTTGTCGGACATGCAGAATGGTGACCACAAATCTTGTTTGGAAATTTGCCATGTAGTTCATCATCAAATGTGTCCGCACAGCAAGACTCCCCCGTATTTTCAGAAAGTTTCTTCTCCCCATGCTGACAGCAGTGATGGGAGAAGAGGCTGTTAAATGCTGTGTGACTTGAGACAACTTTTCTTGTCCTTGCTGCAGAGCTCAGAGCAGCTCTGTTCCCTACCCTGGGAGAAGCCCCGGAAGAGCTGTCTGTCCGTGCTGGGGATGGCTTGGACATCCCGACGTGTCTCAGCCTAAGCCCGGGCTGCTTTGGCTGCTTGCCCTGCAAACTCGGCTTGGATACTTTAAAAAAAAAATACGGTGTTTTGGGGGCTGAAAGGCAGCAGTATTGCTTTCAAATTTCCCGCTGATCCAGAAAAGAGCCATAGCGAAGGTGAGGGTATAGCGAACTTTTTAGCCACTGGAAAGTGATGGGATTTTGCAGTCGGAATTCAGCCCAGTCCCGACTGATGTGGAGGTTAGCCTGTGGAGTCCTGCCCCTCGCAGGAGGTCTGGTTTTGGCCACTGGAAAGTGATGGGATTTTGCAGTCAGAATTCAGCCCGGTCCCGACTGACGTGGAGGTTAGCCTATGGAGTCCTGCCCCTTGCAGGAGGTCTGGTTTTATTAATAGGTTCTGTTTGGTGTCCTCCCTAAAAAGCTTCCCCGGTCTTAGCAAAAAAATAGGAATAGCCAGATGGGGTCAGACGGCGTTCTTGCTGCTTTTTGGGTGCAAAGAGCAAGGTGCTCAGCAGCCCAGCTCCAGGTTGGTTTTGGTGCTGTTTTAAGGCCGTGTGAGCTGCATTATGGTTGGTGTTTCAGATCATGCCTTCATAATTCACTGCTACATTGGGAATTATCCAGCCCCCCTGATGTGAATTAGAAGTGTTATGTCATCAGTCTCTAACTCCTGACTTCTAGCAGGTATAATATCAGTGAAGACTCATCACCATCCAAGGTATTTCCATGGTTAGATTTGCTGTTTCAGTTTTGAAAAAGTCCTTGTACTCTGTCAGCGCATGCCAATGCTTACATACACGTATGATTGATGGTGCTTCAGGTTTTGCCCCAGGCTATTCCCCGTCTGCTTGCAAGCGATGCTGGTAGTGAAGTTCCCACTGCTGCCCTGGTGTGTTCTTTAGATTACAACAGAGCTAAAAATGGGCTGGCCCTGAACCACTTCCCAACAAGAGACACAACTCCTTTTCCCCCCAAAGCTCACAAACCTTAAAACAAAGCCTGCCTGGGGAGCCTCTTTGGCAGCGTATTAAATATTCTCGCTGAGAAATGGTTTCGTACAGTGATGGTCTTCCTGATATCAACACAGGGCGATCTGTGTTACGTGGTTTGACCCGCTTTAACCCCAGCCGGGCTCCTGGAGATGCAGAAAATATCTGTTCCGTACAAAGGTCTTGTCTTTCAGTGCTCCCCCAGTCCCTCTGCTAGAGACTGCCGCAGATGCGCTGTGCTTGGGTGATATTTTGTGAAAGTGTATATATTGTTCACCGTGTTATCTTCACTAAGGGGAAGGAAGGAATGCTCATTTAACTTGTTCCTAACATTAAACATTTGACCCAGATTCAAACCTTAATGAAGACTAGATCCCCGATTTTCCTAGGTTCTTACATCCCTAAAAATTTTTTTTTTTTTTTTTTTTCTTTCTCCCCTGAAGAAGTTTTAAGTCAGTCAGCAATGTAAGTGGGATTTGGCTCAACCTCGGAGCCCTGAAGTGGCAGGGAGATTTCCATCAGGCTCCCCAGTTCCCCTCCCCACGTGGAAGGATGAAGTTATTGTGGGGAAAGTGTTACAGGTGGCAACGGAAGCGTGTTCCCCCATATTCTCACCTCAAACAAGTAAAGCTGTGGCCTCCTCAAGACTCTCCAACGCACACACCCTCAATTACTTGGTTTTCCTGGGAAGCAGATGCCTTGGACCCCAAGAACCCCCTGAGCAGGGCGTGGAGAGATGCCCGGAGGCATGGCAGCGCTGGGGGGCTGGCTGTGATGCTTCATAAACACGGACGGTTAATTAGGCACCTTTTATGTCTTAATTCCGGGGAGTGCTGAAGTGTGCTGGTGTGGCCTCTCCCCGGAGCGATGCTGGGAGAGGTGGATGTGTTGCCATGGCACTGGGAGCTTGTCTCCAAACTCTGCCGCTCCGGCAGCTGAGCCAGCTCCCGGCAGCATGTCCTAATTGCGGCTGTGCAGCAACAAAACAAATACTCGGCAGTTTCCATCAGGGCTATAATCAAAGGAGCATCCCTTGCTTTTTAATATGTGCTGAATGGGTTCATTTGTAAGCTTATTACGACTTCAGAGAGAGAAGCTATTAGGGTGATGATTAGCCCGCGCCTGTGCGAATAGCAGCGTGGTGCGGTGCAGGATAACCCCCTTCTCAATGTCTGCGCTGCCCGATGCATTAACAATCACCAGCCACACTGGCTTTCATGTTTGCCTTACCCATGAGTAAGGACAAAAGGGAAAGGAGAAGGGGGACAGCGAAGCGCACGCTTTCAAAATAAGTTGGGATGGAGAGAAAAATGAGGTGTGAAGAGAGCAGCAAATTAACTAGCGTGACATTGTCTGTCTTGATGCAGAATCTGTTATCCACTGGGAAAGCAAAAGCAGCTGGGAGCCAGCCTGCGAGTCTTGGCTCATATATCTCACTTGGTCCCTCTGCTCCTGTCATCTCCGAATGCGTTGTGCTGAGGGGCTTTTGTCTGCCTGGAGCCTGATTGCTGCTGGAGCACTTAGATTCCACATCTTCATTATGGGATGTATTAACTCTTGTTTCCTGCAGGATATCTGAAGTTCTGGTGTGGGCTGTGGTCACAGTTCTTTTTCTGGTCCTTCCTACTCTTTCTTAATCAGAGATCAGAAATATCTGTAGCAAAAGACGTTGGGCGGTTGGGTGTTCAAATCTTAATTGGGACAGGCGCAGCTGAGATCAGTCAAGTTGACCTTTCAAACCGCATTAGCTGCAGTTTTATGTCTTTAGAGTGAGTTAGAGGTGCTGATTACAGTGAAACTCAGTTGAGATTTGCACATGGAATATACGTGAGATGCATATCAGTTTGGCTATGGGCAGGGTAACTTAGACTTCGTGTCTGCCTCTTTTCCCGAGGTCATTTCCCGTGACCTTTGCTGCATTCAAGTTTTCCTGGGCATATCACACCTATAGCCCATGATATGTATATATTTCCTAAATAAACAAAACACTCTGAGTGGTGAGCTCTGAGAATGTCCTCCTGTGTTTCGAATCCATGGCACTTTGGGATGCATTATTCTTCTTCTTGTTTAAAACATTTAAAAGTTGACCACGATCAGATAAATAATGCTACTTCTCAGATTTCCAGCAATATTATTTTCTGATTTATTTATTACTGAGAACCCTCCTTTAAGATCTACTTTTCTTATAGGATGTTTTTTCTGAACCTTTGCTTTTCTAGACTGACTAAACCTGACTGAGCTGGCTGTTTTGTTTTTGCATCTGTGTAGGCAGTTACCTTGAACAAAGAGAGTTTTGGTTGTTTTGGTTTGATTTTTTGTTTTTTTTTTTGTAAGATAGTTAATGCATTCAGAGTTCCATTTGGAATTTCTTTCTTAAAAACAATCGAGTTTATTAGTCACCCAATTAAATGGTGTTAAAGGGCGGGTTTCCTTTTCCCTACCTCCTCCTTATACAAAACCACTGAAAACAAAAACAAAAAAGCAGCTAACCTACTGACCTGGAGCTCCATTCTGCGTTAAAACAGGCGATAAAAGCAGAGGGCATCCGATTCCCTTGCCTGTGGGCTCTGCCCAGCTGACGTGGGGCTGCTTGTCCTTGCTAAGGAGAGATCATCATCATCATCATCTTTTTGACAGGACGAGCCCCCGTGGCTCACAGTAATCCATTTTTATTCTTTCCTTGCTTTGAAATCAATCATCTTCCCCCTCTGCCTTGCTTCTCTGAAGCCCGCAAAGTCTCAGGAAACTTCTGAAAACATTGGAAATCCTGCTCTGAGGAGGACAAGGTTGCCACAGCAACTGCCCAGTGTTTCTGAGATGTATTCCTGCCTCCTTCGAAGCAGCAATAATGCCCCAAACTGCCGAGGCATTTGCTGCAAACACAACAGAGTGGGACCTGTCAGCCAGACGGGATCAGCTTTGTGGTGGGTTTGGGACTGGCTCAGGACGGGCCGGTGAGCAGAGGGCTGCGCTGGGGGGCGGAAGGTCTAGCGCATCCGTTCCCCTTCTAGCCTCGGCTTGCTTATCTGCTGAGCAGAATTAATATGGTTATACCATCAGTGCATGTAATCTTTGGGTCATCTGTTTAGAAAGACAGGCAATCGGTACCGTATGGTTCCACCGCCGTGCGGTTGATGTGAGAGAAAGCACACCTGTGAGCTGAGGGCTTCGTTAAGGAGCAGCAGGCTGTCAGATGGGTTGGTTCCCCATGCGGTATCTTCTGCTGGCCGTGTGTGACAAGCTGCGTGTGCGTGGGAGGTTTTAGCTCCCGAAGAGCTCGTGTGCAAGGTGGCACATACAAAACCTGGATGGTAAGGGCTGTAGTAGTGGTTTTGTTGCAAAGCTGGTGTTATTTATGTTGAGCTGTAAGAGGTTCAGCCTAGCCCTCTTTTTCCTCCTGCGTGTGGCTGGCGTGTTCTTACGCACAGACTTTTGGTGCCAGAAACGTGTCTCTGTTAAAAGCAGACAGAGGAGCATCAGGATATGGCCCGCTCGTCCCCAACGCTCTGCTTGGGTAGGAAACTTTGGGTAGTTCTAGGAGCAGCTCGGATTCATTTAAACACCCATCCCATGCCTCGTATCATTTTAGTGTTATAAAAGCCAATCGGGTTATTGTTTTACAGTTTAAGATGCCCCTAAGGGCTTTGCTCACTCAACCGTAGTGAGGAATTAAATGCTCGCAGGCAGGGCAGCAACCTCCTTTGCTCCTGTGCGGCAAGGCAAGCCAGTCATCGCAGGGAAATGGACCCGTATTACAGTGGCATTAGCATTTTAATGCAGCTAAAGAGGAGGCAGATTGACTGCAATTCAGTATCTAGTTGCATGGCCTTGTGCAGGTCCCCTCATCGCTGCTCCGCAGGGACGGTTCTCGTTCCGCGGTGCACTTTGGAGTCTAATTGGATTTACATGCAGCAATGTAGTCGTGTCACAGCAATGCCTCCGCTATGCAAGCACTATGAAATTCCAGTGCCATTAGGTATTTATGGAGGTGCAATAGTTACAGGATAATGCACGGGGCTGACAGCTTGCGCCAAGTTCAGGAGCAGCAAATGTTTTACTTTTTTTCTGAAGCCGTTGCAAAGGAATGATATTAATCTGATCCTGCTTCCAAAGAGATGCTTCTCCTCACCCTTCAACACAAAAGCACTGACCTATCGCAGAGATCCCACAGGACATGACTTCTGTCTTTAGCTTCTCCTTTGGCTGGACGCACGGGCTGGCATGTGTTTTGGTTTCTCTAGATCCTGCAGCCATGGTGAGCGAAGGGCACTGGCAGTAGCTGGAGGCACTTTCGGGGCAGGACACCTGTAAGCCGTTCATCTGGTGGCCTTGCGGCACTAGTTAACATGTGGGAGACTGGATTTCTCCCAAATAACTTCTCACTCTCTACAACTGCCTGAAAGGAGGGTGCAGTGAGGTGGGTGCTGGGCTCTGCTCTAAAGTAACAAGTGACGGGACAAGAGGAAACGGCCTCAAGTTGCACCAGGGAAGGTTTAGGCTGGATGTTAGAAAAAATTTCTTCACAGAAAGAGTGATGAGGCATTGGAACAGGCTGCCCAGGGCAGTGGTGGAGTCACCATCCCTGGAGGGGTTCAAGAAACGTGTAGATGTGGTGCTTCGGGACATGGGTTAGTGGGTTGGGTGGTGTGGGTTGACAGCTGGACTTGATGATCCTTGAGGTCTTTTCCAACCTTAATGATTCTAGGATTCAAAGACACAGGCCTCGCTTCTCCATCTTACACCTTCCATTTGTTTCTTGTTTGACTTGCTGCCTGTTGTCTGTCTCAGTCTCTTTTTGCCCCCTCCCTCTTTGCTCTGGTTTTCTTGCTGCACGGGGCCAGTGGGAGTCATGGGTTTGGCTGCTTTTCCTTCCTCAAAGCCTGCTCCTCACAAAGAGCCGCTCGAAAAGCAGCAACTACGAAGAGAAGAAGCCAATGCTCAGCAAGGAGACCTGATGTGGCGGCTGTGAGATGAGTGAGGTGGCAGCTTTGCACTTTCCACAGCTCTCCGTAATGACAAAATCATAGCTATTAACCAAAGAGAGTCTGTTTGGCAGGGACTTCCTCCCCTTTAGGGCCATAGAGAAAGATGGAGTATTTCTATTGTTTGGCACCAAACGCACTCTTTCATCCCTTCTGACACAGCACCTGCTGGTACCTACTGAAGCATTTCAGCTCTTCCTCTCTCTAGTGCTGTAATTTCTTTAAAATATTGTGATTTAAGAGGAATAAAGAAAAAATAAAATTCCTCTCCCACGCAGACCTTTGAGGGCTTGTAGGGATGTAATTATATACACACGCAGTAGGAGCAGGAATCCTATCATTCTGGTTATTTTCCTAATGATGGGTTTATATAGCACAGTGTCACCTCTGCTTTAAAGTTGGAGCCATCCTCTCCTGGCAGCAGCTGTCCTGGGATAGTGACATCATGGGACAGGACAACTGCATGAACTGTCTCAACTGCATGTGCAAAACAGAGGGTGAAGCGTCCCCACGCACAAAAGAAAAAGAAAAAGGTCAGGGTGGGCACTGGGCGCTGACCATCAATGTCTGTACCCTCCAGATTTCAAAAGGGAAGCATCCCTGCTCGTCATTCAGAGACGTGGGTCCACAGTGGCGGAGGAAGGACATTAAATGCAAGGGATTAATGCAAAACAAGAAGTCTGTGAATGTTCATTCTGTGTTCTATATTGTAATAGTTTCAGCCGCCTTGAATCTCTTTGCTTCCTGCCAACAACAAACCATGGACTTTTACTCACAGGAGTCTTAATGGGAGGCAGTTTTCAAAGGCGCGTTCACAAATGTTTGTGGGAAACAGATGTTAAACACAGCCCCTCCAGAAATCCTGATGAAATGCTGGCAGTGAGGGAGCCGGGATAGCCCCAGCTGACTTATCTGCTCCCTCACAGGGAAGCAGCGTTTCCAGCAAAGCTGCAAGTATTCCAAACCAAACTGTGAAGGATGAGTGCTTGAGCTGCGGTGCTGAGCAGCTCTTGGCAGATACTGGACCCTCAAGGCATGGGGCACTGTTTGAATAGTTAAGGCTGAGAAAGCAACAGTCAGACAAGCACCCTTCGCACACTGGGCTGTGGTCTCACCTCACCTTTGCCTAGCCAAAGGCTGCCATTAGCATCGTGCGGGCAGAAATTAAAATTTATGGAGAAAATGGTCACGGTTATCTCCAGGGTGGCGGCAGTCTGTGCCCGGGTCCCTCTGCCTGCGCTGGTTTGCCAGATGCCTTTGGGCGGGTGGTGTGGTGGCTTTGCGGTTCCTCTCTGTTGCTGCTTCCCAGGCAGTGACAGTGGGGCAAAGGCAGAGGGAAGAGTTTGCTCAGCTTGGTGTACGAGCTGGCCGGAAGAAGGAGGGATAGTGCCCAGCGTCTCAGGCTGTTGCTCCTAATGACTGAGCTGGGCTTCCCAAAGATGTATTCCATCTCCCTTCCTCTGCCTTTTCCATTTTCATAGTAAATGGGCTGTAAAGTCACAGCAGATTAAAGTTTGTCTAAGCCTTCTATAAAATATTGAAGGTGCAGCTGGCATTAATCTAGTCCTTTTGTGGTATGAGGTGCATGTGTAATGGGACTATAGATCTACGTGTGGTCTGTGGGCATTTAAAACACCCCAAAGGTTGTTAAAAGAGATTCTGAGGAATTTGATCCCTCACTGGGTATTAAAAGCACTTCATTAGTGCTAATGTACACTAAATTAAGGTGGCAATTAGACTGAGCATATTTGTCAGGATGGGGTGTTTTAATAAATTGTGTATTTAACATGATTGCATTTTATTGACTTCTGCAGTAATTGCATATTTTTCTTTTCACAGGACGAGCTTGGCTCGAAAGAGATACATGGGACACACAGACAATTAAACACCGGAATAGTCACTGTGCTTTAAGCCCCAAGATTTGTGAAGGTGAGTCTTGTTTACGGTTCTTTCTTTCTGCATGCCAGATGCTTTCTTTGTACCTCTGTCAAGCCTGGCTAGGTGTAGCTCTGGTTGCGCAGGAGAGGGCTAAGAACTGCACAGCTCATCTGCCGTCGTGTCACCTGCGAGGTGTACTGCAGCAAGTTGTCCCCCTTTGGTCTCCTAATTAAACTGCCCCTCTCTGTGTTCTATCTAGAGGCACAGACTGTGTGGAAATAATACTCTTGAGAGGGTTTTCTGGAAGGTGCTACCTGTTAGGTATGTTCTCTTAGCAGACCCCACCACTTTTGTTTAAAGGAGTTGGATATTGCTTGCAGATAGTGAACACCCCTTGGGAGAGGAGTACTCTGTGAAGGAAGGCAAGCATGCTGAGCCCAGTCTCCGTACCAGCAATCCCATGTTGCTGGGGAGATGATGCAATGGAGTGATGCCAGGGTGTGGTGGTCCTTCACCCCTGGTGCAGCTTAGAGCTTAAGGGACATTTCTAGTGACATCTCAGCTAGGACAGCTTCTAGAAATTGATGCACTGACTTGTAAGAGAATCTGCTCCACATTCTGCAATTCCTTTTAAGGCTGTCTGGCAGTGCTTCTGGAGAGCTTCAAACATGTCTTCTGCTTTTATGTGGTTGCATTGTGCATGAGTATGAAAGTAGGTGTGAGTACGCACCATTTGGTCCTCAAGCCGTTGGCTAATATTTTGTAGGAGATACTGCAGAACTGGTTCTTAGTTTTTAAAGGAAGCAACAGATCAGTTCAGTGGACAAGGTCTTCATGGATGTTGACGGCAAAGAGAGATTTATGTGAAAAGAAGATATACACGGACAATGTGATAGAAGTGAGAGAAGAAACCACTGAAAAAGTGGTTTGCTTGAGGGTTGGACAAGGTGACCTCTAGACATCTCTTCCAGTCTTGGTTGTTCTGTGATGTCTATTGAGTGTTTGAGATGGGGAGGCTGTGATGAGCCATCAAGCAAGTGCCTAGTGTCTGAATTTTGTGTAGTGAAATATGAACTGTCTGCAGAGGTATGCTAGGGGTGGGGATTATGTGGTTGGAATGTCAGGCAAGGAAACTGGTTCACACACTTGTTTTCAGTAGAGGGTAGGAGGGGTATGGTATGGAAGATGCAATGGTTGAGACTCTTGAAGATAAAGTGCTCCTGGGAGTTCTGGTAGATGGGCACATCCAAGGGATGCTCTTGTTCCTTTCGCCACAAGGTCACTTGGACACACCTTGGACAGCTGTTGTGAAAAATCTTCTCACAAGGAGGGTGGTCAAACACTGGAAGAGGTGCTGAGGGAGACTGGGGAGTCTCAGTCCCCAGAGGTACTCAAAACTGATCTAACGTAGACCCAGAGCAACCTGCTCTAACTTTGGAACAGACCCAGGTTGGAAGCAGTGGGTGTCTGTACTCCATGACATCCTGAGGTCCTGCACAACTGAAGTTTTTCAGTGATTCCATCTCCAAGGCGAAGGAGCAATTGAAATGAAACCACAGGTTTCAGTCCAGTGTGGAAGGGATATTGGGGCAGAGGGAAATGTCAATGGGAGCAAAGAGAAACTTCGAAGCAGTTTTTGGAAGTGTGGTTGAGCAGCTGCCTTTAGGCATGTGAAGTTCAAGGTAGCTGCAAGGCATGCAAAAGCAAATGTCAAAATAAAAACAAGGAAGGAAATGGTGGCTTGAGAACAAAAAAATGCATTGACATGAAAAACTAGACTTTATTCCTAACCAATTACAGCAGCTGGGGTGTGTCTCCTGGCCACACTGCTGGTGATTTTTAGCCTCCCCATCACTTTGCAAGATAACATTCACACGAGGGGGGAGAAAGGTAGAATAAAAAGCTGAAAATCTACAGCTACATTTCAGCTGAAGACAAATGCATCTCATATGTCTCGCACGTCTGAGATGGGACAAGGCAGGGAGAGCATCTGTCAGCCGCTGTCTTCTGCGGTTCTGGCTGTTAGTGTTTGCTTAGCATTGAGTGTCTCCTGCAGAGAAGAACTTCATCTGTCACAAATTTGGGGCCTGGAGAAGGGGAGAGAAGATATTTTTACAAGGTAGATTAAGACATATGTGTTCAGTTTTTATCACACTTGCATCAGTCTGTCGTAGGAGTAACTTACAAAATTTGCCTTTTGCATGTATGGCTTAAAAAGAAAAGTGGAAGGAAAAAGCAGCTCTGCAGGTCAGGATTATCCTGCCACGTCAGTTGCTTTCTCCATGCAGCCTGTCCTCAGGGACTTCAGGTACCTCCAGCTAATTAGTAAGGCAGTGGTTGGCACAAATTATTTCATAATTACATTATTTGTAAGCAACATATTTGCATTTTGCTCACATTGTTTGTAAGTAAACATCAGTTATATACCTCGTCAGAGTCTGGAGCACTGCTGCATGTATGAAGTAGGTGGTGATGTATTTCACGTACGCTGGAGTGCTTGAGCTCTGACGTGCAACGGTTTTACGTGGTACATCAGAGGTCAGATCATGCTTTTGGTTGATGTGCCCTGTTTTAATCAGTGCAATCCCAGGATCCAAATGCTGATGGTGCGTGTGCTGTTTGGGAACCCGGGTCCCCAGCAGGCACTGGAAAGGGTGTGTTACGCTGGTACGTGCAGGTCTCTCTTAAGTTTCTCAGATCAGATCAGGGGGTTGGCATTTTTTTGGACGTCTGCATTGAGCTCTTACCATATGGAAGCTCTGACATGTTCCGTTCTTGGCTTTGCCAGCCCAGACCTCGCCCTGTCGCCAGTGCCTTCCCGTTGCCCATCCTGAGCTGCAGGACGTGGGGATCTGGAAGCCCTGCTGGGTGTGTTCCTGGCGGGGAGCACAGCACCATGAGTGGGGTTGCACTGAGTTGTTGCTTTGCTGTGTGAAGCACGGTGGGTTTAGAAATTCCCTGCCAGTGAAGTTTGCAGGACCGGGTTGCTCAAGGGATTTCAAGTCTGCCTTCCGTGCTCGCACCTAGAAAACATTTTAACGTACTGAGTGGATGTGTGGTCAGGAGCGATGCAAGGAATTGTAGCTTAGGTTTGTCTTTGAAAAGAAAAGGAAGCCTGGACTTAGCTCGTGTGGGTCAGGGCGGTTCCAAGGGAGCTGGCTTGTGTTGCAGAGGGAGCAGACCCACACGTGGAAAGTAAAGTAAGGCAGGAATGTGACTTATCGACTCTGCAAAGAAGCAAGGCAGGGTTAGACTCAGGAGCTGCTGCTGCTTCTCAGCCCACAGGCAATGTTTGTTGTGTGGGTGCCTCTGCACTGGATGAGTGAATGGTGTCAAGTGGCCCAAATTTTTGTTCCTTTCTTGCCCAAGGCTGCTATGATACAGATCAGCTGGGTGGGTGCTCAAGGCAGCAGGACTTAGAAGTTTGTCAGATAACTTTCAGACTTTGGCTAATAAATATACTGGGATTTAGCCATCCTTGGTTTCATTGGAGCATCACTTTTTGGTGTGGTGATGGGAACATCTGGGTGCCACTGCTTCGGGGGCTCTTGAAGTTCCAGTTTCCTATCAATTTGTCAGTATTTTTGTATCCCTCTCTACTATAGTGTCCAAGCTCATGGGCTGGTGGAGCTGAAGGTTCATCTTTCTCACAAAGCTGAAGAATTCCCACCCCAGCTCTGTACCCTCCTGAACTTCCAGGTCTCCTTTCTCTGTGAGATTTACAGACATGGCTTTAAACACCGTCAGGAAGCTGTGGGCATCTCCTCCAGTCCCGTGTCAGAGCTCCGTGCTCTGCTCCATCTCCTGTACTCATGGTCTTGGCTCTGAGTCTCTCTGGGCAAAACTGTTGTATTTCAAAGGTATAAAAAAAATTAAATTTGTAAGGCAAAATGTTGCCCTCACCCTGCTGCCTGCCAGGGGCTTTCTCAGCCCTTTGGCTAAAGCAGAGCGATTCCCATTGTCACAGAGGGAAGCACCCTCTGAGGCTCTACAGCGCTCCCAGATTTTGTGGATTAATGAAAACAATGAGGGAGCGAAAGTAAGTTTTATTTCTGGCCTCGTGAAAGCCTTGGATAATTTCTGTTTTTTTCTTTTAAGTGACTGGGATGTACTTTACTAACATAGAGTATCATCGGGTGCAGGTCTGTTTAGGGAGCGGCAGTCGGTATCTTTTGTTTCAGTGAAAGTTTTGCTATTTTATCTATTTGTTTGCTTGTCCCCCTAGGGCACTTGGTGATATATTTGCATATTGGGAGACACAGTCACTTTTTTCATGGAAGAAACTTTCTTCCAATGTAGATTCAGCTGCTCGGGATTTAGCTGCGCTTCCAATAGAAGTAGTGTCCTAAGTAGCCAACTGCCCAGAAATCCATGCTGGTGAGCCTTTAAAATATGGCCTTTTTTGGTGTGAAGTAGGCAGGTATGTTCAGTGCTTCTTAGACTTGGTAGGCTTCATAGACTGGGGAGGGAAAAAAAAAATCCTCATGTGCAGAGAGATATTCTTCCCTGCGAACAAAGCTAGAGCTTTCCTCTCCTGCAACCTTCCTCTTCACGTCTGCATTCTCCTTTAGACCTGGGAGACTGCAAAGGGACTTAGCAGCGATGGCTATCTCCTACAAGCCGGCGGTGTGTTGCCTTGTTGAGGTGAGAAGTGAGCCCTTCTGTATGAATAACCCCATGGGGTCTGGGGGAAATGCAAACAGAAGCAGGATCGGGTCAGTCCAGTAAAAAGCAAGGGTGCTGAGGAAATGCTGGTGTTTTGCAGGAAGAATTGAATCAAGGAGCCTGAAGACCATGGAGGGAGACTGTCTGAGCTGCATGAAGTACCTGATGTTTCTCTTCAATTTCTTTATATTTGTAAGTATTTCGAACCCACTTTCTCTCTTGAATCCGCCTGTTGCCAGCAGCCTGCTGCTCCCCAGCAGGGTAGGCTGTAATTTGGTAAAATCGCCGCAGTACAGAATATCCCCTCGGCTTTGCACTAGCAATTACTGAGGGTTTTGCAGCATCCAAAGATGCTCGGGCATTCAGAAAGCCAGCACCGTGGTCACTGTTGGCTGAGTTATTCCTGTCCTTGGCAAGGGCAGACCAGAGGGAGAGATAGAACTAGTGGTGTACACGGTCTGTCTTTGGGTGGCAGAAGAAATAGTTTTCGAGTCCTGGGTGCCCTGCTGAGGTTGTCACTAGGAAACACATTCATCTTCCTACCACACATGGTGTCATTCCTGGTGACCCTGTCGCTTTGGTCTTTGAGAGGAAGGGTGGGAGCGCCCAGCCACCCTGGCCTCTGCGGGGGGATGGTTCACGTGTGCCCTATCCCTGGGCTGTCCCCTCTGGATGTGGCAGCAGCTCCAGACTCAGCCTTTCAGCGGTAAGGAGGGAGTAAATGGTTGTTTTCCCAGTCGACAGGGTTAGCACAAAGGACACAGGCACCAAATCAAAAAAAATAAGCTTATTTTGACTTATGTTTAAAGTGATAAAATAATGAAGACAATAATACAGGGAAATTGAATTAAAGCAAGATAAGGTAAAGCAGCAAAATAATAAGTGAATGACTATAGCAAGCATAAAATAAGGTAACGCACCTAGTCATTACTACGTAGAGTTAGCGATAGTGATTAAGAAAGATCCATCACCAATTGCCCTATTAATACATTACCATCATCCAGATCCGCAGTGGGTGGCGGGGGCCCCGGTTGCAGTGGGGATTTGAAAAACCCTTCCCAGCAACTGGGAAATCTTTATACAGTGCATCCACTGTATAGCCGAGGCTTCCAATTTTCCCTGCAAACGTTCCCCACTTTTATATGGTTGAATAAACAACTTTGTATCTTAAACTGCGAAAAACATCTGATGTAGCTTTTATTCCCTTGTTAACTTCCATCTTGAGTTTGGCCAGAACATCGAGAAGAAAGATAACAAGAGCATTGATTATATATCTCTCAACAAAGCCTGTCACGGCCCCGCCACGTTATTTCACCTAGAGGTCTGTCTGTTGCCATAGGCACGTCTGTTTTTAAGTGTGGGTACTGTTACACAATTAGCATCTTTCTGCTGATGAACCTTACACAGCAAGCGTTACAGCAATGCTCTATAAGCGTTTATAAATTGGCACATATTAATAAGGTAATACATTGCGTATGTGATCAATGTTATATCAGATATATTGTTAGGTTGTGAGGTTCAGAGTCACGTGTCGAGGAAGAAAGGTGCTTCTGCTGCAAGTGTTTCACGTAGTGAGCAAGAGAGACTAAGAGTAGCATGTCAGCAGTCACCAGCTTGTCAGAGGATGTATGCCATGGAGAAACACAAATCCTCCCAGTGAACACCTTTGATCAAAAGACAGCAGTGACTCCAATTTTCCTGCAGCGGTTGGTTTATATTGACCTTTCTCCCTCTCTCTCCCTCTCCTTGTGCTGTGACAGCTGGGAGGAGCATGCCTGATGGGAGTTGGGATCTGGGTCATTGTGGATCCCACCGGTTTTCGAGAGATAGTGGCTGCCAACCCTCTGCTCTTCACGGGAGCGTACATCATGCTGGCTATGGGAGCGATGCTCTTCCTGCTGGGTTTCCTTGGCTGCTGCGGTGCCATCCGGGAGAACAAATGCCTCCTGCTTTTTGTAAGTGTCCTTGTGGTTTTCTGTTGACCTGTTGGTGTTTCCCAAGAATGGGGGTGACTGGATGCTGTGATCAGTGTGTGAATCTCTGTCTGTTCTTGTAGCAATTATTCCTTTAGATAATAAATAGGCTTAGGGTGCTTTTACATACAACTAGAAATACAGAGAATTTGCTTCTTCCCTGTACCAGGCTTGAGACCAGTGGATATGGAGTCTAGGAGTGTATTTTTACTTGGTTAAGCTTTGTTAAGCTTTGCTTCAAAATGATCCTATTTGTTGGGTTTTTTTACTTTTATAAAGTGACCAGAAATGGTCCTCTTTTGTCTGCCTAAAACCCCGCAGCTCCACTCGTGGATTCATTCCTCCCTGGTTCACGACAAAGCAGAGGGAATTCGTGGAGCAGAACATCTGTGTGATGGCAGCAGAAATGCCCAGCTCAGAACTGCGTGGTGGCCTTGCCTTAAATTTCAGACCATGTGGTCATCAAGTACTATTTACAAAGAGCTAGCTTCTAAAATAAGTCATTTTTGACCTTCACCCCAAGTTCTGGTGCTGCAGGGTTTCCAGCCATTATCTCTTACTGGAAGGCATGATTGGTTATGTATCGAAACACAAAGATCATGAGTTTTCTCTTTCATTTTTGTTAAACATGACCTTTTGTTTCTCCCTCTGGGTCTGTTGGGGTTTGGGGTTTTTGTCATTGACATCTTCCCAGAGGAACCTAACAAAATGCAAAGGATCAGGCCCAACCGTGGGTTGACAGTTGGACTTGATGATCCTTGAGGTCCTTTCCAACCTTAATGATTCTGTGATTCCATGATTCTATGAGGCTGAGGTTACTCCAGACCCTCTCCCTGTCAGTGTAAGGAACTAAAAGTTATGTGTGGTGAGGATTATTTGTTGTAAGTGAATGGGAGAGTCATATTTTCAGTTTGGACCACATATGCTACATACAGATTGGGGACCTGGCTGGAGGAAGGGAGCTCTGGGCCATGCCCTCTCCTGGTTTGACATCACAGAGTGACATCACGATTTGAATGCTCCTCCTGGTGTTTTAGTTATACTCCAGCGCACTCAATTTTGTGGTTATTACTTCTCTGACTCTTAGAGATAGTTCTGAGCCATGCTGCTTTATTTATTTACTTCTATTATTTTATTTTATACTTGGAGTGTGAGAAATATATGGGCCTGGAAGTAATGCCCTAGACTAGGAGAAGCTCTACAAGTCTTTACTGGATGAGGAATTAGTGTTCTGCTTTGATCAGGTCTACCAGGGCTTCTGGTGTCAAAGTCAACTCTGTTAACCTGCCATCTCATCTCACGTCCAGCAGCAGTGGAGCCCTTGGACAAGGATCTGTGCTGGTGTGAAGCAAGAAAATGTATTACTAATTTCTGCTTTTTTGGGGGGCTACACCAGCTGGTGTTAAAATGCATAAAACGTCTGTGAAACCAGAAATCTGATGGGAGTATGTTTGAGGCATTGGAAAGGCAAATTGTTCGTCTCAGGACAACGAGGAACACCCTTGGAAAATGGAGAGGGTTAGGCTTCAGAGGGCTGGTACTTAGGGAGAAGTTGGTAGATCAAGTCAAGTCCTCTTACTAAGTTGTTAAAAGAATTGACGAGCCAGAGAGCTGCTTGAGTGGGATTTCCCAGGGATGCATAATGTATATCTGATGCTTTTAGTCCAAATGTATGCAGAAGATAGAAGGGACAAGACAGATGCATAAACGCATGCTAGCTTCTGGCTTCTGTGTTTACAAGGACTTTCATTTTTCATTAAGCTGATTGTCTTTTGTTAAAAAAACCACTGTGGAACCAAGCATGCTGCATTAAGCACAAGGCTGTGAAGTGTTTCTAGATTTCCCAGCATTTGGACTTGACTCACAAAAAGCAACAAGCATTGGCCTACAAATCAGACGTTGGATAACCTCGGGGTTGTCCTCTTTAGACCCTCAGACTGCAAAAGAACACCATAAAAATCAGAATCCAATGTGCTGTTGAGCATACAAAAAATCCCACACGTGCAAATTTTTTTTTTTTTTTCACCAAGGGACTGAATTCAGCTTTGCAACAAGAAGAGTCCGTGTTAGCTTCGTTTGGCTTAGTTTTGAGTGCAAACATCCTGTTTTGTACTCTTGTAAAATGGATGCAGTAGTCCCTGAAACTTTCCAGCATGGTTTTGTACTCTTGTAAAATGGATGCAGTAGTCCCTGAAACTTTCCAGCATGAAAACGTGGGTCCTTTGGTTAGAGGCTGTTACTGCTCTTTTTGGAACAGCACTGTTGAAACTGGAAGAGTAGGTGAGTTCTGACAAGGAAACATGAAACATTGATTCGTGGAAACTTCTGATAAACCTGTAACCATCACCAGGAGCCTGAGGCAGGTCTTTCGACCACCATGGGAGACCCCACTCCTCGGGATGTTCACCTTGGATGTGGCTGGTGCCTGTGTTTAAGTGAACTGGAGCGTGAGGTTGCCATGTCCCGTACGCTGCACTCACCAGTGGGCTGGTTAGTGCTCTCATGCAGCAGTAATCCATTTAATTTGGGGAGGCAAAACATAATAGGCAGATGTTGACTCTCCTTAAAATGCAGAATGAGAGCAAGTTCTGAAACGCTGATGATCCGTCTTCTTTTTCTCTTCAGCCCTAATGGTTGCTCATGCTTCTTCTCTGGTAGCTGTTAACGAATCTGTAACACAGGCTGCACAATGTGAGCGTAAATCAGTTTGTGAATGATAATGAAGCTTATCAGAGATAATCTGGGAATGGCTGCTTCCACTTCTGCCCAGACCTGCGCTGGAGGTTGGGTGAACATGTGCCACCCAGTAATCAGTAAATGAAATGCAATTAGCGGGGTGATGGGATTAATCACTTGATCACCACCTTAGACCTCTTAGTGGCTATGCTGAGATCCCTTGATGGATGATGATGGGAATTTGCAAAGCACCGTTCATTCTCATCACTTGTTCTTTGCCCTCCTGTGGTGAAATTAAAAACAAAACAGCCCCCGAGCAAGAAAAAAAAAGAAGCAACACAGAAAACTCCAGCAGTAAGAATATATTATAGCGTTAGCTACTTCAGCAAAATCAAGCAGCAGCATTCTGTTAGGAGCCGAAGTCCCTGCTCGTCTGACTCTCCTCGTTTTGTCATGTGAGCCCAGGCTCCTTCTCTTTTGTTTCCGCTGCAGAAGCAGGAAGACAAATGGGACAGGGTGGTGCATGCACTTTTCCAGTGGGGAAAAATCGCTTATAGCTCTGATGATTGACAACAAAACAATATTTTGCCCATTCCAAGCAGGCAGTTTGAATTATCTCTCCATCACTGAAATGCACGGTGCACGGAATTTCAGATGCTGTTTATAAATCCTTGCTCAGGGATCACCATAGTACTTCTGACCCCGCCTGCCTTCCTTCTGTTTCAGAAGGACCCACGGTCATTTCTGAACGTTCACTCAGCTTTGTAACATCATCTTTGAGTCTGTGGGTTAATTCTTGGGATCCTGGAATGTTAGAAGGGCTGGATCTCAAATGGTCATTTCTCTTTAGGGCTATAAGAACATAAATATCCATCTAGTTCAGGCTTATGGTTTCTCGAGCCTGCTATTTTGTCTCCAAGAGTGTAGATAAATGCTGTTTTGGGAGAGGGTGTGAACCTAGCCACTTGCTGCTCTGTGCCCAGAGGAGTTCTCAGTGCCAGCACTGGCTGCTTTAAGGATGTTGGAGGGCACATCCCTGCCTTCTCCTTTAACCCTTCGCTACGGACTGAAAGCAGCATCAAGCTGGCAGGAGGCATCTGTGTAACTGAGCTTTCTGTGCCACAGGATGAAAATAGAGTTCCAGCTCAAACTGAACAATCATATGCCTCTCAGCTTTCATCTCTCTTCCCTAGAATTATGATGACAGATGTGGAGTGGTTTTAGGTCAAACTGGATGCCTGTTTCTCTTCTGCTGCCACTCAGTCTTTCTGTCAGGTCTGCAGCGTGCTCCTAATTTAAGGCTGTGACTCTGCACACTTTGGATATCGTACAAGACGTGGATGGTAACTTGCAGAATCAAGCTGCAGCTCTGATGGGCTGCTCCCAGCTTTCCATGGAGGTTCTGCATGGTTCATAGGGATGGGAGACCTGATTCTACCTGCCGTGTCTGACTGTCTGCGGGAAAGCAAGTCCTCAGCTCCCCTTTTCCCCTGCAACGTTTCCTGTGGTTCCCAGCGGACGGATGCCATGTCAGCATGTAGGAACTGTTATTTCATCCCAGCTGAATAACCAGCGTACTTAACTCAGTGCATTGCCATTGTGTGGATGAGGGTGTTAGCCAAGGCTAATTTTGTCCTGAAATGCAGAATACTCAGTCTTGGTCATAGGTGTAAACACTTGAGTACATGTCCCACTGCCTCCTTCCGTACGAAATGAGCCATGATCACATTGGAGTCAAATGGTTTCTGTTGTGATGAGGAGGGTGTGTGTGTATGTAGGTGTATGCGTGTGGTGTGTTACCTGCCCTACCTTCCCTCACAGCATCAGGACGGTTTAACCCTGTATCTACGCAATCATAGAACTTTTTCCATCAAAGTTTACAGTTTTAACCCTGCTCCAGGTTACTGTCTCATAGCTATTTTTGATTGTCAAGAGAAAAAAAAAAATCTGCTTGGTTATTTTTTTCCATCTCTTTGGTGACTTTCAAAACCCTACGTTCCTGCTGCCTATTGCACGCACCTAATAGTATGTCTGGGTTTTTTCTGTGTCTTCTCTTTTCCAGTTCTTCATGTTCATTTTGTTAATCTTCCTGGCGGAGCTTTCAGCTGCAATCCTGGCTTTTATCTTCAGAGAAAACGTAAGTATCCTAGGGTGGGCAAAATCTGAACCCGGGTGGGGTTGTACATAGCTGGAGTGCAGTGTTAGATGGTGTCTGATTCATTTGTACAGCAACCATTTGTTTCACATACCAACAAAACCACTTCATTAGTACCCCCCAACGGCCAGCAAGCCAGCACAGGCTAACTAATCTGGTACGTGCAAGGTGGATGGTTGATGTACACAGGAGGTGTACACTGGGGCAATACTTAAATCCTACATTTTTTAGAGTCTTCCTGATTCTTCTGCAGCCAAACCAGCTGCATGTTCCATCGGAGAGAAGTGTTAATAAAGTCACACTAAGGTTAAAAGCAAGGCTTTGCTTTTTTCAGTTTAGCATGTGTTTAATGTTAATATTAATAGTGAAACCTCCTGTTTCCCTCACAATGCTTGCTCTGCAGTGCAAAAACTCTCTTGTGCATCTTCTAATCATATTACTTCTTGCATTCTCATGTTTTGGTGCTCACCAGATTCCTCTCAATGCTGCTTGTAAGATTGACCTGCCCTGAGCAAGTGTCCCCATGTCCCATTTTGAGTCCCATCAATGGATCCATTGCCCTGCTTAGAAGTTTCTGGTCATCCTCTCCACATATGATGTGTCATTTCACATGGTGTAGCCTTTCTTTACTCTGCTGCTGTGCATATTGTCGTAGGGCCATCATCCCTCCCTTATGCTAGTAGTAAGCTTTTACTCACTGGCAGTAAGCACGGTCTCACGTGTTTCTCTAACCAGCAAAGGTTTGGGTGGTTTTTTTCGCGTTCCCACATGTGCGAAGAAAAGCCTGACTGAACTAGGTCCATCCTTCTTAAGTCAGCCCGTCTTTGAAATATGACTCTGAGTGATGGCTGTGAAAAAACGTTGGCTAGGAGAGGTGGTCACTAGTGACTGTTAGTATTTATTTTGTTTATTTGGTCTCTGCCAGTAGTAGGAGAAAATACAGCATGTTCCCTGGACTGAACATGACAGAAAAGTAGCGTGAGCGCAGGAGGGCCACGTAAAATGATCATTTTCTTGAGCCAGGACATAGTTTTAATTTTATTCAAATACAAAAAAAAACCAAAAACCACTCGATAAGCAAAGGACCAAGGCTTAGCAAGCTCATATCAGGACAGCGTGACGTTTGTGCAGTCGGATGGTCTTGGGGGAGGCGGTGAGAGGATTTTTTTTTTTTGTCTTTGCCTCAGCTCTGAAGGCAGCGAGGAAGGGACAGCATCCATCCCAGCTGGGGCTTGGAGACCATGCCTCCACGGGAACAGCTCCCGCTCCATAAATAGGCTGCAGCATGGGGGGTCTGGTGTGCTCTGGTCATTGCAGCGCTGCTGTTGGGAGCTTGTAGAGAATTCCTTTGGTTCAGCACAAAGCAGCAAGACCGCACACGTAGAGACTGCCCTGCAGCCCCAGGTACAGGCTTCACGGCGGAGAGGGAACGCAGTCCTGGTGAGCCGGCGCTGGGTGAGCTGGCTGCTCCCACCTGCCTGCGGGACGCTGGGGAGAGGTACAAGAAATCAGAGAGGCTCACGGGGAGTCCTGTGTGTGGGGTGACTGCAGGGGCGGCTGTGTCCTTGTCCCTCGGTTGCTAGGAGCCTCCTGGGCAAAGCATCGGGACCTGCCATTCCCGTGGGAGCCGTGGGATAGGTGAGGACGTGTTCCCTTGCAGGATAAGGTCACGGTGGTTATTCTAGACTTCTGTGGCATCTGTCAGAGTTTTGTGAGATACAACTTGAAGGGGAACAAACTTCTGTCTTTCCTGAGCTTGTCTCGTTTGCATCCCCAGTTTCCCACTCTGTCAGAATGATTGACGGGAAGGACGTAAATGGGAAGGAATGAAGAACGTCAGATCCCAACATAGCTGGAGGTGGCTCTGTGCAGAAGTTAAACTTGGTCTGCAGATTCTTGTGATTTGTTCTCTCCTCAGGTTTCTTCTGGAAAAAAAAAAAAACCACCACAAAAACCCAAACCCACCTTGTTTTGCTGTTGCTGTGTATGTCGGTAGTAGCTCCTCTGGCTTGGTCACTAGTTGTTGCTGACTTTGCTGTCGTCTTTGGGGCAGGGTGAGGCTGTATGGCTGGACAGGGTGTCTGCAGGGACAGGGTTGGTCTTTCAGGCAGGAAGGATTCTTCACAGTAGCAGCTGAAGGTCAGGTTCGGATGTGCTTCTCTCTTCCCTACAGAACAAGTTACTTTCACAGGGTGGTCACCGCACCAGTCCCTATGGCAGTGGCCCCACTGGGTGTATACAGTGAGACAAGAGAGAAGAATAGGCTCTGGCTGTTCACTTTCCAGATGATGCTCAGCGCAGCATTCTCTGGCGTAGCGTTTGACATCCAAGCTAGCTCCCAAATGCTCAACAGAGTTAAATTATTGATAGCTGAGGGAGTGGAAGAAATTAAGAGACAAAAATAAGGGAGAAAAGAGATGTTTTCTGCTGAGATTTGACATGAGATGAAGCGTCAGTGAAGCAGCGTGGTGGTGGGGTGAGTGGAAGTGGTGTTAGCGATGTTGCGCTGCTGTGGTCTGAAAGCCCGGCTGGGGTCCCAAAGAACTGTTTAAAAGCTGCCTCTGAAGAGGACGGCTGTTGTGAATTGGCTATGGGAGCACCGGAGTTTTTCTTCCTTTGTAAAAGAGGTTTTGGAAGGTGGAGAGCCCTTTTCATCTAGAAGACTTTCCATAAAATAATGTCTTCCATGAACAACAGAGAGAGGCTGTGGGAAAGCGATGTGGCTTGTGTTCAGGAATTGCTCTGTATATGCCCTCCAGAGGTCTGGATGGGGAAAGCCTCGGAGGAATACTTGACTTTTTTCGTAATGAATTGTCTTGGCAAGTAAGCCAGCCGGATGGTAGGAACAGATTAGTCCAGTGGCAGGGCTCTGGATGGAGTCAAGGTGTTTGGGTTTTTAGCCCCAGTTCTGGCACTTAATAGACAAGTCGCTTTGTTCAGGATACCTCTGTTTTCTCAGACATAAGGCAAAAGCTAAAGATCGTGGACCGTCCATCCTTCAGCCGAGCAGCTGGGGGTCTCTTGGCTGGAAGCAACAGCAGCTCTGGTGACCGTATCTCCAGTACAAGCCCTGTACTGTGTCAGAAAAGCCGGGATGCTCCGGGCAGGTGCCGGTGGGCACTCCTGTGTCCTGTTCTCCAAGCAGGCACTGTGAAGCTAGCTTCTCACGCAGCATTCAGTACTCTGACTGAGAAGGCTGTGACCTTCCCAGCCAGTGCCAGCATGCCTGTGATGTGCCAAAATTCCCTCTTTCTCCTAAGTCCTTTTCATTTGGCTGCAGTAATCCCAGATAAGCTATTTTTTGGAATGAGCGTGACAAAAAAAATTCCCATGTCATTGGCTGGTGTATAAACGTACAAATGCACGTGCTGCTTCTGTACTGGAGGTGTGTCCCCCCAAACAGCTGGGAAAAACCAGATGGCTCTTCATTGTTCATGACTACGGCTGACACAACTGTGTTGTTGGAAGTGTGTGCAAAGTTCTAGTTGTATTACCGGATCCTTCACTCCCTTCTGAATAGCTCCTGCTGTCTGCTCCCCTGTGCACAGACCTCAGCAGCTTCAACAAGAGGGGCCACGTGCGTCTGCGCAGGACTCGCCCTGACTTTTTTCCTCCTTTGTCAGCAATTTTTTAAAAGAAGGAAGATGCTTCTGCTGATCAATTTTTTTTTTCTTCCCTCCCCCCGCAAACATCAGATGTTCAAGACAAACAGTGTAAGAGCAACAGAACGGAATCAGTTATGTTCCTGGCAGACTTACCCTTCCAGCACTAGGCTTTGTTTTGGGCCAAGTCTCGTAAAAAAATCACACACAAACTCCGAACATTTTCCTCTGGGGTTGCTGCTGTCAAAATAAAGATTTCGCTTTATATTTAAATGACTCTTTTGTTCTAGACCCCGCCAAAGGCAGTCAGCTAGGATTATTACCAATGGTAATATCAGCTTCAAAGTCTGGGCTTCAGAAATAGACAGGCATCAAAAAAATGTGCTGCTGTCTCTGCAGGGTGGATAAAGTACGCGGAGAAAGGGAAGGAAAGGAGAACACTGAGGATATGTTTCAGCGTCTCCTAACCTGGCCTTCCCTCAGCGCTCTGAAATTCCCAAAGGAGAACGCCAGTCCTCTCGGATCCTCTGGTATTTTAACATTCAAGAGAAAAAAAAAAAAAAAAAAAAGAAAAAAAAAAAAGAGTTAATCTCTGTCTCATAAAAATGATTTAGGAACTTCGCAGCATATCTCATTAAAAGGCAGTGAGACCGAACTGCCTGCGTCAGTGCAGTCATTGCGAGAAAGTCTCAGCCAGTATTGATTTAGTCATTAACTGTGCCCTTGGTTTGTGTTCGTAAAAGAGAAGTCAATATTAAGTGGTATTTGGGGTCTTCTAAAGAGTTACCACAGCCTTCTCTTTTTTTTTTTTCCTTAAATTTTGTGATAGCATTACAAAGGAAACAAACAATTTTGTGCTTTTGCTTCTGTGCCTGCCCATCCATCTCATCCATATGGATGTGTACGTGCGATATTTCATGTTGCGTATCAAGAACAGCTCGTAGTGGTGTGTGTTCCTGCATCCACAGTGCCGTACAAACGGCAGAGAGAAGGGCTGGTTTTCAGGCAGGTTTGATTTCTGATCCTGCAAATGCACAGCATCAGAGCAGTGCTGCAGCCAGCTGGGTGCAGCCCCTTGCGCTGAGGTTCTGCAGCGGCAGAGAGATTGCTGCCTGTGTGCATCACGACTCACAAGGTGTTTGAGAAAACAGACCACACAAGTCAAGACCTGCTGGGAACCCGCAAAGGAGATTCCTTGAAGTTTTCATCCTGAAGTGACAGGAAGGTGACAAGCTTGAAGTGGGGTATTCAGTTTACCGACTGTTAAGCTTCTGTGTTTACTAGTTCTCCAGAGAGTGATCCTCAGTAAATGTAATTTCAAGGTGGCTGACTTTGTGAGAAGACCCTGAGCCAAAATGTTTGTTCGGTTTTTCTTTTACTGTAAATGTAAAGAGGAGTAAATTAAATTCCATTCGTTTTTATTGCTGACCTTAGGAGAAAAATGTTTAAATTATCTAAACACTGGAAATATAAAGAGGATATTTTTCTTTGTGTGTGCAGGTTAGTTTAGATAATCTAAAGCATTGTCAGGGAAATGGTATTTTTCTGTGATTTGTAAGCAGACTCAAAACATCTCATAGTCATTACATATTTTTTAGTTCCTTCTCATTCACAGAAAGTTTGGTATTAGGGCTTGATTCTGATTTCTCACCCATGGAAGTGAATTCAGAGCAGTTCTCCTATCGTTAGTAGGAAGTTAGCTGGTTTAAAATGAAAAGTGGGGGGGAAATCATGCTTCAGTTGCAGACCTCATGACACCTAACGAGTTAAGCTACTATTTGGGTGTGGATTTGAAGATCTTTCTGAAATCTGTTTTAGTCCTGTTTCAACTAATGAAACACTTCTGAGTAGTGCTGAGTACTTAAAAACCCAACCAATCGTTAAATGTAACCATGAGCTTACAACAAGTATAGATATCCAGTCCCTGGCTTTTAATGAGCAATGGTTTTATTGAACAGGGACGATTCCCGCGGGATAATAGTTATGGTTCAGCCAGTGGCTTTTCCCATGCTTCTCCCCTGAGGTTTGCAAAAAAAAAGGACCAAAACCAAAACAACTAAACAACTCCCTGTGTTCACAAAAGGGAGCTTTGGAAAGCGCTGGGGAAAGATGTGTTGGCAGTAACCTTTGTGTTTCCACTTGTCTGTGCGTTCCAGCTGACCAGAGAGTTTTTCACCAAGGAGCTGAAGAAGCATTACCTGAGGAACAACGACACGGACGTCTTCTCTTCCACCTGGAACTCTGTTATGATCACAGTAAGTTGGGTCGTGCCAGTCCCACGCTGCCCGTGGTCAGTGGCCACCAACGCGGTGCTCGGCGTGCCTGGGGTCAGCCTCCTTCAACCATCCTGTTGGGTCAGCACCGGGGTTTGTGACCGTGGTGGGAGGGAGGTGAGAATGTGGCTGGTAGCCGATCTCTCTCAAAGCGAGCCGAGACGCTGCCCGTGACTGCGCCAGCCTTTTTGGGGTTTGCCTGAGCCTGAAGCATTGGACCCGACTGGGTACCCCCAGCTTTCAGACAGTGGGCACAGAAAGCCCTGGAGCTGCCTGCAACCGAATAGTGCTGCACCTACTCTGGACCTTTCGCCTCGCAGGCTACTTCAAAACCATTCCCAGCCAACAGCAGCCAAAAACTGGTGCTAACTAGTGACTTTTTGTTAGCTCTTGTGAAAGGAGTTGGCAGGTGGCAGATTAGGCAGGAGTGTGCCTGATGGTACATTTTCGGTATAGACGTGTTTGCCATCAAAATGGACTTTGGTATTACAACCCTCATCAGGCGGGTTAAAGATCAGCTGTCATTGGAATCAGAGTTGTGATTGTCTGGTACAAGTTCTGTGTGTGTACACATGCGAGCTTAGTGCTCAGTACGGCCCGTGGGGTATCTCTTCGGGAGGGAAGAGGAGGGTGTCAGAATCTGCAGGTGAAAAGTCTTTAAAAGAAAAAGATGAGTGGTGCCCTTCGTGCTGATTCAGGACTTTAATAAAGACATTTTCTTTTGCTGACTGAAAGGAGTCAGAGTATGACTTGAATCCTTAAAAAGGACCTGACTTGAATCCTGAAAAGGGACCTTACTTGAATCACCGAGCAGTGCCTTTGAGCAGCAACGATCCTGGCCCTCAGTGATGGGGAGAACGGGCAGCTGGGAGCCTGGATCGTACCGCTGGCTCCCTTACAGACCTGCTGGGTGATCTCAAGCAAGTCATTCTGGATGTGCTCCAAAGCCCTCTGTAGTTCATGGCAATATTCCCAGGGGTGTACCTTTGGAGTCTACAGTATGACGTGGGAACAGTGGGACTTCATAAAAACGCTTTGATGAAACAGAAGCTCCAAGGTACGAGCACAACCCAGTTGTTTGGAAACAACAGTTGTTTTGCCTCTGTTTTGACTACAGCTTTGATCCCTACAAGAATAGGTCTTTGCTAGATTTCTTGTGTCTGCTTTCAGGGCAAAGTGTCAACTCTGTCTTCCTTTCTTCTCCACGCCTCTCCCTAGTTTGCCTGCTGCGGGGTGAATGGACCAGAAGATTTTGAAGCTGTCCCTCATCTTCCACACTCCTCTTTGGAGAAGGCGACACCGGAGGCTTGTTGCCAGAGAGAGCTCCAGAGCCGGGAAGGGATGTTCATCAACAAGGAAGCCTGCCTCACAGGCGTCGAGAGGTTTCAGAACCGACAGGTAAGGGAAGCCCAGCGCCGGGAAAAGGAGTTTCACATCCTTCCAGAGAGATGGCTGTGGTGGTCAGGAACAGCTAGTGAAGCTGGAGCTCACATCCTGATCACACTTCTGCTGGCAGCTTTCAAAGTCGTGGCATGTCTGGTTTAGAAAATCCCCTTTCGTTGTGTGCATGTTGTGCTGTATCGGCAGAAATATGAAGATTTTTTTTCCCAAGGGACTGAGAGGTGGGGTGGAAGTTTATGACAAGTTTTATTGTGTTTCTGAAGGTTAGTACTGTGTCTGAGAAGTTAATTAGCAAGTCAGCACAGGTCAGCGAGGATGGGATGGATCTGGCTCCAGTTCAGTTCACAAAGACTCTTGAGTTTCCTCATCAACAGCATACGCAGCCAAGAGACTGAGGGTTACAGAGGCACAGGAAACCATGCCTGTTTTCCAAGGTAGAGGAGTGTTGGAAAGCTGCATTTCTCTGCATTGTTACTCTTCATAGTAGAAAAAGGGCATTTCTTTTGCCAAGCCTCTAAGCTTAATAATTTTTTCCCCGATACTAGGCTGGAACAAGGCAGTTCATTGTCATGTCATTGACAGTGATGACTACCCGTTGTGTTTCCTTGCGTTGTGATCAAGAGGTGAAATTTAAGAAACTTCCTAGCAAAGATCCTGAGTGGAAGACCTTGGCATTAGTAAGGCAGCTGAGCTCCATACTGACCATATACGTACCAGCCTCCCTTTTCTCTCCAGACTAAGCAGCGGTCTTCTTTACAGCACTTGATAGCACATTATGAAAGGGAGTTAAAGGAGTCTGGAAGCAGCGTGTGAGCTGTTCCTTGCCTGGCACTGGAAATGCCTGGCAAAGGCGCATAGAGATCATAGAATAGTTTGAGTTGGAAGGGACCATGGAGGTCATCTAGTCCAACTGCCCATAGCAGACAGCACTGTACAGCTTCTGCCAGCTCTGACTGCCAGGAGGAGATGGGGTGACAAACAGCGGGGAGGGCAGAGAAATTAGTTTTGAGAAAGAATGTTGAAGCAGATAACAGATTTAGCTTTCCCTACGTGGTGATGCCGAGGCAGGGCAAGGTGAGCCCTTGTCACTGCAGAGGGTTGGTGGGAGACGCGGTGGGCACAGCTACACAGTGAGGCAGTTCTGTAAAATGGGAGAGACACTCCCAAACAACTGAGTGCTGGATTCGGACATCCCTGGAGCAAAGGCAGGCTCTTTGGGCATCATGCTGGTAGGACAGCGCTGGCCATGCTTGTGCTTTACCCTGGCTTGTAGCCACCTGAGCAGGGCGTGCTGGAAGTTGGCGTAAGGTTGGAGTTCTGGCAAACACCCAAACATTTTGTTGCTGGGCTGGATGCTTTTCTGTGAAAATTGGGTTGAAACATGGCCAGAACAGAGCTGCTGCTGAGCGGTCTCGTGTTGATAAGAGCGTGGTTTTTAATGGCACAATTACTGACTGCCCCAGTGGTCTGCACTCCCTGGGTCTGCCTCGGGAGCGGATCCCCTCTGCTCTCGCTTGCTCTCCTCTGGTTGTGTCTCACCCGCAGGGAGCAGGGTCTGGCATGGACACCAGCGTGTAACTGTTGTGCTGTCTTTGCAGTTCAAACGTTTTCTTTTTGGGTGGAAGGAAAAAAAAAATCAGGTGATTGAAACATCCCAGCAGTGTGGATGGGACTAAACGTGTATGTGTGAAGTATGTGCTCAGCGGGGAGGAGAGCTCCTTTTTGCATTGGACAAACTCCAGTTTACGTTTCTCTTGATGTATGACCTACTTGCAGAAATTTGCTGGTGGGTTGGAATTTTAAGGTGGGAGAACTGAGGCCAGGATACGCTGGTGATTCTCAGAAACATCTTGAAACCTTTGCATTGTATGAGCAATGAACTGTATGAGCAATAATAAATTACACTAAAGATGATGGTGGCTATGCTGCATAAGTGGGAGGATTCCTGTAGTGCATCTCCTTTCTTAATGAAATTAATTCTCCTGTGGCCAGAAGATCAGCAGGTGTTCACCCATGCTCTTCTGGGGGAGGGCACAGAGAAAAGGTCCTGGGTGTGAAAGGGCTGCTGGCTATGAGAGAGGATTCAAGAATCTCCTGCCTTGACTTTAAACAAATCGTCCTGTGGCTGTGGGGCAGGGTGGCAGGGAGGGGAGCTGTGATTGTGGTGCCTCATGTGAGAACACGTCTTGTGGGGAGGGCTGTGCTGGGAGAACAACGCGATGTGCTGCTCAGATGTCCCTCACCACGTTTCGTCCCTCCTAGGGCTGCTACACCGTGATCCTGAACTCCTTTGAGACCTACGTGTACCTTGCAGGAGCCCTTGCCATCGGAGTCTTGGCCATTGAGGTACGTGCAGTTGCGTGGCGAGAAGAAAAGTGGTGGCGGGAGGTGTCCAGCAGCCAGGCAGACAGGAGGGGAAGCTCCCCCCGTCGCCAGGGGAAGCTGCTCCTGCAAAGTGCGAGGAGGTCATCAACGTGTGGTTTTAATTGCCTGGAAAGAGCCGGGTGTCACCTCATGTTGGGCCAGCCACAGAGCTTACACCCTGCCACACCAGCCACAGGGGCTTCGGGGACCCACCACCTGCCCCAGGGCCCCCCACGGGCACTGCCCTCCGTGGTGGTGGCAGCACCCCAGCAACCTGACTAATCCATGGCTTGGTTATTGTGTTCGAACTCTGCCTTCGCTTTAAAACCTTCTGTTTAGAGTCTGAAACTGTAGTTGTGCCAGAGCATCTCCGTTGTCCTGCATTAGTGCCTGGCTCTTCAGTGATGTTTCAGGCTTCCACCATAGAATCACAGGATGGTTTGGGTTGGAAGGGACCTTAAAGCCCATCCAGTGCCACCCCCTGCCATGGGCAGGGACACCTCCCACTAGCCCAGGTTGCCCAAAGCCTCATCCAGCCTGGCCTTGAACCCCTCCAGGGATGGGGCATCCACAGCTTCTCTGGGCAACCTGGGCCACTGCCTCACCACCCTCACAGTGAAAAACTTCTTCCCAGTATCTCATCTCAATCTGACCTCTTTCAGCTTAAAACTGTTCCCCCTCGTCCTGTCCCTGCACCCCTGATCCAGAGCCCCCCCATCTCTCCTGTAGTCCCCTTTCAGCACTGGAAGGCCGCTATAACGTCTCCCCGGAGCCTTCTCTTCTCCAGGCTGCACACCCCCAACTCTCTCAGCCTGTCCTCGCAC
>NW_010113309.1:7499-8193 GCF_000699245.1 Pterocles gutturalis | reverse complement strand
CCAGCAGCTCCGTGTCTGTCCTGTGCTGAGGACCCCAGAGCTGGATGCAGCACTGTGGGGGGGGTCTCACCAGAGCGGAGCAGAGGGGGAGAATCCCCTCCCTTGTCCTGCTGCTCACACTGCTGGTGATACCCCCAGGACTCGGGCGGTTTCTGGGCTCCAGCACACGTTGCTGGGTCATGTTGAGCTTCTCATCAGCCAACACCCCCAGGTCCTTCTCCTCAGGGCTGCTCTCAATCCATTCTCCTCCCAGCCTGGGAAATGGGAATTAAGCCAGGCTGCTGCTGTAGCCACAAATGGTTCAGGGGAAAGGGGAAGGAGGGGCAGGATCACCTTCAGGAAAAAAATACGGTTTTTCCACAGCCCCCCCTGGGTGGTGTGAAGGGTCCCCCTGGCTGTGCCACTGACTGCTGGGCAGGAGGGAGCGATGGGAGTGGTCCTGGGGCTGGGAAGGGCTTTGCTGATCTTTGGAAAGATGCAGCTGAATCTCATGGTTCTCTGTTTTGTTTTTCCCCTCTTCTTGTCACCCCCCCCACCCTTCCCAGCTCTTCGCCATGATCTTCGCCATGTGTCTCTTCCGAGGGATCCAGTAAGAGGCGGCCCATGAACCCCCACATTCCCTACGAAGTGCTCAGAAGAAAGAAGGAATATCAGAAGAAACAGAACCTGAAAACACCCCAAAAAAACTTTATTT
>NW_010113309.1:0-7445 GCF_000699245.1 Pterocles gutturalis | reverse complement strand
AAAAAAATTTTTTTTTTTTTAAAAAAAAAGGGGGGGGGGGGGGGAGGGGAAGAAAGAAAGGAAAAAAAAAAAGAGCTTGTAATATATGGATGACCAAAAGGATTGTACTTCAGGGGCTGGAACTTTGAGGTGATGTGCACTACACTGTACACCGGACCCTTGCCCAGAGCCACCCGCAGCAGCCGTGGAGCAGGAGCCCAGCGCAGCCGATTGCACTAGAGACTGGCCGAGCTGGCGGCGGGGAGCGGGAGGACGAGCACAGCTGCCTCTCCCGCAAGGCTGTGCTGCCGTTCGTGACTTACATCGTGTTTTAGACAGCAAAGGACTGAAGAACAGCCACGCAGGGGCTGGATAAAGCAACAGGTTGGCTGAACTCCGTGACCATCCAGGTGGGTTTGAAACAAGTGGTGGTGGCTCATCTTAACAAGGAGGTAGTCGCTGTTCGCGCAATTTTGGCTTCAGTTCCCAGCCACAGAATGAAAACACCCATTCTTCAGTGGAAACTTTGCCCCTGCCACCTGGCTTTTCTCCGGAGCCCCAAGCAGGGGCAGCCTGGTCTCCCTTCACAATGGGACTCAGCTAAGGCTGGCTGATGGTCAAGAGTTTGGTGCCTCCCTTTCTGTTTTTACCAAGATTTACTGTTCATTGTTGTGAAAGAGAGCAAATGGTTCCTGCTGTGTTCCCATCTCCTGGGGAAAAATAATGGCTCTGGTCAAGAATCGTTGATACTGCTGCCTTCCCGAGAAGGGGAGGAAATAGTTCTTAAATCTTGTCAGCCTTTGCCTTTCCCTTCATACTTGCAAAAAAAAAAAAACCAAACACAAAAAAAAAAAAAAAAAAAACAGTTTGTGGTGCTCTGTTAGCATAAATATTTGCAGTGGTTCCTACATGCTTTCCAGCCCTAAGGGCTGGTGCTAGATGGAGGAGGCTGAGGCTTGTCAGCCGCTCCCGTGCTGTTTGCCTGAGACAGTCTGGTGGCGGCGTTTCTGCGCAGAGGATTTCCCCCGACATCCTCCCGTGACGAAGCCATCAAGTCAGAATTGTTTTCGTCTGCCTCTTGGCTGAGAGTGTTTCCTCCCTTGAGACGGTTTGTCATTTAACTAACGGTGTCATCTCCGTAATTGTTTGGAAGTAAACTCCAGAAGGACGCCCGGGAGTGGGCCTTGGTCAGAGATGAAGATGCAGATGCTGAGGCCCCAGGCAGGCTCTGCGAGCACCCGGCGTGCAGCCAGGCCGCACCAGCTCCAGCGGCCGTGGTGATCGACTCACAGGTCACTGGTTTCTCCCTGGAAGCCTCAACCCCTGTTGCCTTAATTGTTTGGTCACTCCCTGACCCCAAACTCATTTTACCTGGGGGAGGACAGAAGGGGTTTAGAGCTTAGGGCTTTTTACAGGTTTGATAAGCTCAGATGATGGAGCTCTTTTATGTAGGCTTAAACCAGCCCCTCAGGTTGGGGAATCAGGATACTAAGGAACAAGAAGGAGGCGTGAAAGCTTTTCCAAGCTTTGTTTGAGAACAACAGTTTGCTCATCAGCAGCAGAGGGTCCAGGCAGGTAGAGCTGCAGCTCCGCCACCCCCCCCCATCAGCTTATTCCAGCACCGGAGTAAGAGGCCAGGGCTGCTGAGGGGCCTCAGATGTTGCATTAAACCTCATGGAAAGCTTTTCTGAACTATTTCCCTCTGGAGCTGCTTTTAATGAGGCATTTTAGCATTAAATTCTGGTCTGTTGTTTAATGAAGGAAAACAGTTTTGCTAGCCAAAACCCAGCAGTATTTGTACCCGACAGCAGGTGCCTGTGCTTAAGACAGGAAAAATCTGTTGCATCTGAGTGTTGCAGGGAGCGGCTGAGCAGAAGGGGAGTTTATCTGTTCTGCTTCTGCCTCAGGACCTGGCGGCAGTGACTATTCTGGGAGAGCAGTTTTCCCAGGGGAGGAACAAAACCATGAGCAGAGATGGTCATTTGGCTGGAGGTGAGTGAGAGAAGCAGAACTGCCTCCCCCAGTCTCCAATTTTTTTTTTCCTTTCCCCTCTGTTGTTGATTATGCAAAAAAAAACCAAACCAAAACAACAAACCTTTAAAGTCTTTTTCTGCCACCAGTGGCATGGGGGAAAAAACTGTCAAGAGCTGGGGGAACCAGTCCAAAGCAGTAGGAGCTCTGCAGGCTTATTTCTCTTTGACTTTACTAACTCTGTCTGGTTTTTTGCTTTCTCACTTTCCATCTCTCCTAATAGTTGTCCATGTATCTTCAGATAGATCTCTATTCGTCGGTTATTCTGGCCTTTGCACAGTTTCTCCTCTTTTGTCTGATTCCCCCATTGCTCTTTTCTGGATGAAGCCTTCAAATCCTCTCTGCAGCAGGCTAGCGTGCCGCTGGCAACACGGCGTCAAACCCCAGCACCCGCCGGGCAGCACGTTTGAAAGGAGAACTGGAGGTAGCTGTAAAGATCCGAGAACTGGAGATAGCTGTAAAAGATCCCTGCAAGCCTGAGAGCACCTGTGGAAGCTGGTAACAGGCAGAAGGAATTTCCCCTGGGGGAATTTAATGACCAGGCAAGCCCAGAAAGCAGGCTCCTGCTGGATGGCAAAGCATGTAAATTTGTTGGGGTTTTTTTTGTCCCTTGGTTGTATGGCTGTCCCCCCTCTGTTGTACAGTAGTTTTCAGAACAGTAGGCAGGAGAACTGTATTTTTATATTTGTTTTTTAACAGCTCTGGTGAATACGGTGGGGTCAGGGGCTCAAGCTCGATTCAGTGCTTGCTGGAGAGCTCTGGGCAGGCTGGGGATCAGAGGGAGCTGCCATCTCCCTTCACTGTAGCACTGTGACCACAGCCCAAGCACCTTGGATGGAAAGGGTGGAGAGCAGCCTGTGCCTGCGAGCCCACAGCCCCTCTCTGTGCCCCGGCCTCCCGGCTGTTATTTAATGCTCAGATGACTGTCCCCAATGTCTGGGAAAAGGGCTGGGTGTGAAATAATGTTTGAAATCTATTTTAAAAAACTGTAAATGTTCTTTTTATTAGATAGTGGAGCTAATTTATCCTGTATTCCCTACTGTAATGCTTTTTTATATTGAAAGGAATTTTTTTTTTTTTTTGGTAATATAAACCAGAACACAAGCCTGAAGCACTCTCTGCACGGTTTTTGTGTGCGTTTCTTAAAAAAAAATAAAAGAAAGATATTGTGACAGTGAAGTGAAACGGCTTTAATTTCCACTATTTGCTTGGTGTTAAGTACAGTCACTTTCTTACCAGAGGAGAAAGAATAAACTCAGGTACAGCAGCTAAAATGAGGTATAAACTGAAGTGTCCCATTCTCCCCTGCCCACCCCCAAATAAAAACCCTTGACTGGAAAGGAGAGGCCAGCTTAGGACAGACAGAACCTCTCCTTTGTCACCTGCTCCCCTTTGCCAGATATCAGTTAGGCGTAAATAAGGCGATACGTAGGGAGTTATGGGGACGATGAGCTTTCTGCACCCTCAAAAGCGAGAGCTCTATGAACACAAGGGTTTGGGTCCGCGTCCCGCAGAGACAGGGGTCAGCCTCAGTCCTGGCGCGTGGCTGGTCGGAGCACGACCCTCGGGGGAGCACGACTCCCAGCCCTGCACAACGTGGCACAAATGCAAGCAGGGAATTCACTGCAAACTGGCTCTTGGGCCAAGGCCTTTCTCACAGTTTAACAGGTAGGGAAACTGAGGCCTGGGGAGATGGAGTTGTTTGGTTGGGTTGGTTTGTTTTTTTTTTTCTGCAGCAGAGCAATAGCAGAGCCTGAAGTGATGCCTCAGGCTTTTCATCCCAAATTACATGCAGCACCTGCAGCTGTGATGCCAGCACTTCTGTCCTGAGGGATGCAGCTCTGTTTTGGCGTCCTCCTTCCTTCCTGAAGATAACTGGCAGCTCTGCAGATGCTCTGGCTGGGCTCCATCTTAAGCCACCCTGAAAAGCTCCCTCCATACTTTCTAGGTGTGGTCCATTTATAGTAAGATGGAGCAAGAAGCATGAAAATAAAACAGCTTCTTCCTCTCTCCCCTTTCAGGACTGGGTACTACGTAGCATGACATCTCTTACCTAGCCCCCCTCCCCAGGAGCAGAAGACCTTGACTGGCACACCAGGGAACTAGAGGAATCTGACCTCACATGATTTAAAGCTCCTTTGGAAAGCTGTAACTGCTTCCCCCACCCTCCCTCCTGATCTAACCATCATGTTCCTGGGACCTGCAGCCAACACCGATGGGAGGACAGCAGTTAAGACGACCCTCCATTTCTTCCTTCTGCAAGATTGCTTTTGCTGGGGTTAGTTTTACTTGCCTTTCCTAGAAACACAATTTCCCACCCCACCTCCCCACAAAACAAACGATTAGCCTGTGTATACATTCATGTGACCCCCCCCCAAACACAAAGACTCAAGCTTCACATACCTATACCACCCACCCCAGCCAAAGGGCGGCACTGAAGCCGCTGCAGCTGCCCATGCACCAGCCACAGCGTGCCATGCTCCAGCTTCCACGCGCAGCACCGCTTCGTCTCATTGGGGACACCCTCCAGGCTCCACTTGATCATTTCCTGCCTCCCAGGGAAAAGGTTTCCCTCTTACAGCCCGATTCTTTCACCTGAACAGGAAGGCTCCTCTTAAATATGAAATTTCAGTTGCTCAGTATCATATTTTTGGACATGTTGAAAGCAGCTTGGCAGGCACATGGTGTTGTGAGGCTCCAGAATTTATCCTGGATGTTGCCTCTCCACTTGATTTACTTCTTAGGAAAAAAAACACCAAAAACTACAGTTGTGATGTTTCCTGGTTCAGCTATTTCCACTATTCTTACCTGACAGAGCTTTTGCATGACCAGTAGGTACAATGCACACAGTGTCCCAAGTTTATGTAGCTGCTTCTAAATGCCAAAAGCACTAACACAACACACACACTGACTATCCACTACCTTCTTCTACCTCTACTACGATACTAAACAGCAGTACATCCCAGTCTCACCAGTGGCTTTAGGGCTGTTGCTCACACAAGCACTTCTGTTTGTGTAGGCATCTTTCTACCGGGATTTTGGGATGTCCGCTCTATTCCAGGGCTCACGTTGATCCAGTCAACAGTAGCTCATGAGTAAGAAGACGTCCATATCCTATACACAGACCTTCTGGCTTTAGTCCCATGGAGAACAAAAAAATGCCACCTCCAGCTCTGGACAGGGATAACCTGCAAGGACAGCGCTAGCAAACAGGGCAGCCAATGCTGCTGAGCCCAGCAGGCGTCAGACAAACTGGCCAGTGAGTACTAAAGCACATGTAGTCCATCCTTGACTGAGCTAGAGAAGACCATGATGCCTTCACCTTCGTCTGCCCCACTCCTTGCTGTTCTCCATCCCATTCAAGTATCTGACTGCTACAAACTTTAGTCCCGTCTTCTCCAAGTCAAGAGAGATGCGATGCCTGTGCACCAGCGGAGCTGGACCACCACCTCCCCCAGCTGGGGCTCATCTCCAGCGGCTGCTCCTGGACCCAAGCAGCTGTACTGCAGCTTGCTCTGCTCTCACTGCAGCTACCCACAGCAGCACTCCAGCCCCTGCTGACTAAAGCAGCAGATGCTACACCACACCCATCGCTGCCGCTACCATCTTACTGCAACTGCCAAAAGCGTTCTGGGGCAAAGGGGATAAGACTCTGGCCTAAAAAAATTCATGAAACATCCCGAGCAAGGGGATGTCTTTGTGTTCAACAGGCTATTCCCGACAGCTTCCTCCACTTCTCACCTCTTGCAGTTCAAGCTGCTCCGCTGTTCCCAGCGCTGTCCCTGTGAAGGGAGCGAGTAAGGGCTCTCCCTCTTCTTTTCCTCCATCTCCTACCCAACTCTGTGCAGCACCCAGTGCAAAGCTACAAACGGGATGGCACTGCTGGCAGCAAGGAAAGAAGAGCCGTTTGCGAAGCACTGAACCCAACCCAGCCCCATCCAGCTCCCTGCATGCTCAGTCCTTGCTAAAAGGGGAAGGGGCTGTGCAGGAGGGCACACTCCCCCAGGCCAGTGCAAGGCTTCCCCCGGGGAGTAGCCCAGTCCTTCCTTGACTGTCTTACCACCCTGCCTCCCCAGGGATTTGGTTTCACTGTGCTGGTCTTCTTTTGTGCTTTGTTCTAGTGGGTTCAGAGCCTCTGATCCCCCTCAGCCAGTTCCACCCAGGAAACCGGCTCTTTTCCCTGAGCCTGCCAGGTCCGCACGCCTCCCTGAGCCTTCCTCCAGCTGCTCCTTCTCCTCCTCCAGCAGGGCTGGGGCGGGGGGAGGTACGCCTGACACTGCACCCCCCACCCTTTCACCTGGCAATGTCACCAGCACCCAGTTACACACTGATTCATGCCGGTAAGTGGAAAAGAAGGAAACCACTTTAGAACAAAAAAGGGACTAACAACAACAACAAAAAAAAGGAGTTATAATTATAATGCAAAATTACCGACACAACCCCCCACCCCACCCTTCCCCTGACAAAAAGCCCAAGAATTAGACTTTCTTGGGACGGCGTCCAACTTGGTAATAATAATAAATGCTGATGAGGACGAAGAGGGCGCGGCTGACCAGGAGGAGCACAGCACCTGTGGCTATCCGGCTGCTCTCAACCAGGGAGACGGTAGTAACTAGAGGAGAAGGAGGGAGACAAGGCAGAGAGGTTGGTGATGAAAAAAACCAAACGGAGACAAGCAGCACAAAGCTGTTTTCTGCTGCCCTCTAATGCAGCTTCCTGGCAAGACCTGCTCCACAGCCCCACTTTGCTTTGTGGTTGGACCACTTCACTGCTGATAAATATTTTTCACTGTAGAAGCATCTCTGATATGCAGAGTCTACACCCACTGCCTCTTTTCCCAGCAGCTCTCTTTTCTTTTTTTTGGCTACCAATGCATCGCTCGTACTTCAACCAGCTACCTTACACCACAGCTAGTGAACTACCAACATACACACACAAAAACCCCCTTCGACTTTAAATATAGCCCAGCTCCCTAGAAACAAGCTGAGCTGTTCTTCTCCGTTTTGGCAAGACCAAACGTCCCTCTTTTTAGTGTAGGCTGCTACAGCCTTTTCCTGCTAGCCCCAGCATGCGGGCAGCCTGCTCCAGGAGGTGAGCCACGCTGGCCAGGATGTTTTTAGGGTGAAAAAACAGAGGAATGGTCAGAGGAATGTATTTCCCTGCACACGGCCATCCTTCAGTGAGCAGCCCAAGGCAGAGGATGCTCTATGGGGAGGGAAAAGGCAAAGGAGCTGGCAGGGAGCATGCTCCCACAGCCGGGTGATCTTCGCCAGCCCTCTGCAGCGCACCCCCCAAACATCTCCGCACCCTCCTCTTCCTCCCCACCAAGCCACGCACCCAGGAACTGCACGGCAAAGTAGCAGGCCTCGGTCAGCAGGGTCCAGCGGATCACCACTTTTTCCGCCGTGTACAGCGCGTTCCACATGATCAGCGAG
>NW_010113308.1:0-5665 GCF_000699245.1 Pterocles gutturalis | reverse complement strand
GAGGGGGGCTGCAGCCCCCGCGCCGCCGCTTTTGTTCCCGTGCCCCCACCCCTCGGCCGCTCCCCGGGTGCCAGCGCCGGGCCCGCGGTTGCTGTAGAAACGGGAGGCGCTCGCTCTCCCTTTACAGTCATCGGGTTGGGTGTTTTTACTAAAAACAACAACAACAACAAAACAAAGAGGCAAAGCAGCCGATATTTCAGGTTAAAAGTCTGATAGAGAACAGGTTTGTCTTCCCTTTGCAGCTTCCTCTGGCTGGTTTATGGACATCCCCGTCTTTCTGGAGTAGAAAATCGCCTGGTCCTTTGTCTCTTGGGGAGGGTGATATATCTCATTAGGGAGGATCTAAAAATCGAGCAGGAGCTGTAAGCCCCTGGCAAGGAGAAAAGAAGCCCAGCTGTGCTTTCCAGGTGGGGTGGCTCGCTGGGGGTGTCTTCCTGCGAGCCATGAAAAGCTGAGGATTCAGCCTGGGAAAAGAGAATGTGAAATACAGCGGCTCTGTTGCCATTCTCCAGCGAGGTTCTCTTTTCTCCGCCGAAGAACGATGCTGGGAGGAGAGCTGCCTCGATGCAGTGCGGTATGGTGCAAGGTTTCTCAGGGTTTGTAGGACTGATGGACGGTTGGGTGTCAGCATCATCCTTCCCTGGGCAGAATTGTACATCAAGTCAGAAGAAGTGTGGGTGGCCAAGAGGATAAAAACTCAAATGCTGCTCCCAGCTGGTGCCATTTCTCAGGTAAAAAAAAAAAACAAAACCAAAAAAACAAAAAACAAAAAAACCACACCCTATTTTGGGGTGCTTTTGAGTGAATGGAGAATGTAATGACCCAGGACTCTTTTATACAAATAGAGGAAAGAAGGGTCTCTGCTGCAGGGAGCTCACAGGGAATTCAGGTTGTTAGGCTGCCATCAGCAGTGACTCTCAAAAAAACTCCAGCCAAAGGCTTTAGAAATTGAGTTTGTTTCTTCTCTTTGAGGAATTCTTTTTCACTGGTTCAGCTTTTGATATTCAGTCTATCTTAAACCCTTGGAAAAAAACCCAGCCCTCTTGCAGATGGGAAATGAATCTGTCTATCAGTTACCATCCTCTGCCAAGTTCTTAATTGGGAAACTGGTTCTGGGTCCCTGGTGGGGACCTGGCATTTGACTGGCTGCCCGGTTTGCACAAACCGTTTGTTACCTGGCAGGCTTGCAGGCAGGAAAGATTTGGGGGTTGTTTTGCTTCCTTTCATTCTGTGAGGGGTACTCCTCTCCCCTCCCTATTCCTGGCTGTGTTCAGGCAGATTTCGTAGTTTACCTTGACCGGAGCCTGATGGTTGTGGAGAGCAGGAGACCCCGTGGGAGCTGCTTTCAGCCCTCTTCGGTCCTGTAGTATGTGGGCAGATGGGCTTTCTTTTAATGTTTTGCCTTTCTGAGAAGACAAGCTGAAATAATCTCTGATTTCTCTGTGTCGTAATGACCAAACTCCCTAAACCAGGAGCTGAAGGACTGAATTACCAATTTCAGCCATCCATCCTCCAAGGTATTTTTTTCCTAGCTGAAATGAAGCAGATGCTAAGTAATAAATAGGTCTCACCAACCTTGCAGTTTAATGTCTGTCTTTCCGACATCGAGAGCCTCCCATTTCTCAACATTATTATTTTTAACAGCCGCCCTAAAGCAGACCACGACGATTTTACAGGAGCTTGCTGGGTGGTTTTGACAGGGGCTCCACATCAGGGAGAGAGTGTATTGGCCCCAGCATCCTGGCCAGCTGGACACCACGTGCCGCTCTCACATGGGGTCTAGCCCCCTCCGCGGTGGTGGGCGAGGTGGAAGTACAGGATCCACTGCAGAATACGTCTGGTGAAAGTTGCTTGCTGTCGTGCTGGCGACCTGCATCCAAGGTCCCTCTGGAAGACTCGGGGATTGCTGTTGCTTAAGTTAACGAACCCACCTCACTTCACTCTGATGGAAGGAGCTAACCAGTGTCAGAAGTCCCAGTCAGATGTCTCCCTTGCCCTCTCCAGTTCTCCCCATCTCCTTCCCCACGCAGACCCGCTGTGAGGGCTGCCGTGCTATGGGTGCTGGCTGCCAGCCAGCCTTCGGAGAAGTTGGGTGGCACGTGAGGGCGTCGTGTGGGGTAGTTCAGAGACGTGTATAAGCTCAAGGGTGCAGAAGGAGGAGCTGCAGGCCTTGTTGCATCTATCTGTGGCTTGCTTTTTCTTCCCAAGCTTGCCTGAGACTTCTGAAGCTCCCCAGTGATCTTAGAATCATAGAATCACGGAATGGTTTGGGCTGGAAGGGACCTTAGAGCCCATCCAGTGCCACCCCCTGCCATGGGCAGGGACACCTCCCACTAGCCCAGGTTGCTCAAAGCCTCATCCAGCCTGGCCTTGAACCCCTCCAGGGATGGGGCATCCACAGCTTCTCTGGGCACCCTGGGCCACTGCCTCACCCCCCTCACTGTGAAAAACTTCTTCCTAATGTCTAGTCTAAATCTCCCCTCTGCAAGGGTATTTCTTCTGCAAGCCCTGGCGATATTCTGCCCCGTGCTCCCCTGTGGAGCACTTGCAAGAGTGCCTCCAGTGCCTCCCTGGAATTTGTTTTCAGTCCAAGATGAACAAAAACAATAAAATTACTCATGTCAAAATTTTCCATGAGCTGGGAACTGCCTTGACCTGGGAGGCAGCAGATCCTGTGTGTGAGCCATCAAGCAGCCCTGGGCTGTGCCCGTGGGACACCCACGTAGCCATCCTGGCAGATCCCGCTGGCACTCTGAAACCTCCCCTGTGCCAGCCCACCCGCACTCACCGGGAGCCCTCTCGCCTTGCTGTTTGCTGACCTGCCTTGTGGTTTGGTGCAGGGCTGTGGCCAGAAGACCCTCTTGCCTTCCCTTTTCCTTCCCAACCTGGAGCCCAGCAGCTTGTGATACGTGGTCCCTCCTTCCTCCTGGGGCTTTGCTCTCCGTGTCCATGCTGTTTCAGAGCTGACAGCTGCTGCTCTGGAGCATCCCTGCCCTCCAGGTTCCCAGCCTCGGAAAGGGGTGAGAACTGTAGAGGAAGTGTGACTCGAGTCTTCAGGGGAGGTTTAGGCTGGATATTAGAAAAAATCTCTTCACTGCAAGAGTGATGAGGCATTGGAACAGGCTGCCCAGGGCAGGGGGGGAGTCACCATCCCTGGAGGGGGTCAAGAAACGTGTAGATGTGGTGCTTGGGGACATGGGTTAGTGGCTTGGGTGGGGTTGGGGTGATGGTTGGACCTGATGATCTTTGAGGTCTTTTCCAACCTGAATGATTCTAGGATTCAGTGATTCTAAATCCATTATAGGAAATAGAAAAAACAAAAGATTAATCTCTTTACCTGCTTTAAAACACTCTCCGTCAAGCTGCTGAGCATAACTGGTCCTAACAGCTTGGACAGCTGGCAGAGGCATGGCCATCCAGAAACCTGCTATCATCCGGCTGTTGGTTCCCACGCTGGTACGCCTTGCCAGAGCCTGGCATCAGGGAGGAGGATGGCCTTGCTCCAACGGTGCTCCTGTGGGAGGGGAGGCTTGCTGCTGGTTTTTTAGCAGTGTGCAGGAGATGTTTTAGTGCTCTCGAGAATGCCACACATACCCCCAGCTTTCTCCCGCGCTTGAGCAGTGCCTGGCTGAAAGTGCAGACAGAGTGGCGCTGCTGCCCAGCTGCATCCCTGCCAAAATGCACACTGCTCCCAGGCACAGAGCTGGATCCGAATCCTGCTGCCCGGATCTCAAGAATAAATCAATTGTGACCTTATCACTCTGGGCTACTGCGGTGCCTGGATGGCACCACCGAGATTGTTGCCTTTTTCTCAGCCCTGCTGCTAATGGGTCTGTGTCATGAGGCACACGCTGCTGTTACGCACTGCAGATGCAAGTTTTATTGGCCTTGCACATTTCAGAAGTCTTGAATATTCCTGAGTGCCATCTACTGGCTTTCTGATTATTAACTGGTTTTGGTCATTAACCATTTCTATGCACGCTGGTCTTACAGAAAGCTCCCTTTGTGTTAGAAACTCTGCACAGATGGCTGTAAATAAAAAATCCTAGCTCCAAGGAAGTTGCACTCAGTACCTCTGAGACCTCTGCAGGTGAAAGAGAGTGGAGCTATTGTCTCTGTTTCACAGATGTGGAACGGAGACATTTGATTAAAACTTCTCTTACTGTCACTCCTGCTGCTGCTCTGGCGGGAGCACCCTCTGCGTCCTGCCGAGTGGCTACTTTGAGCGAGGTTTGGGTCAGAAAACAGGGAGCAAATGTTTTCCTCTTGGATACCTCTACAAAGCTGCATGAGGCTTTGAACAACCTGGGCTAGTGGGAGGTGTCCCTGCCCATGGCAGGGGGGTAGGAACTCGATGGGCTTTAAGGTCCTTTCCAACCCATTCTGGGCTTTGATGATCCACCTTGGCAGGAAGGATTTACTGACCAGAAGGACCTTACCTTGCCTTACTCCCAGGAGAGATGTCCTGTCTGCTGGCTCCCAGAGCAGTCCCGGCCGTGAGCGGTGAGTAGTTCGGAGAGGTTGCTGGGACATACAGGAGGCCAGCCTTGTTGTCCCTTCAGCCCCAAGCTCCGCTGTGCTTTCAGAAGCTCAAGACAGCAGCTGGTCCAGTAGATGAGTGGAGAAGAGGTGGACCTTCAGAGTGAGAATTCCATCTCTGAGGTGCAGGTCAGTACCGAGGAACAGCCCTGCTTGTTTCCAGCATGGGTTTGGACTGGCTTTTCCTCCCACTGACCCATTTGAAAGTGTTGTTTTACAGCTGTCTCTCTTAATAGTCAAGTTGCTGGCTCATTCGTTCCCTCCTAGCATCAAGAGCTGAATTCCCAACATCTCTGACAGGCACAGAGTCTTTTCTCCAACAGTACCTAAAAACTGTGAGTGCCCTGGAGCTGGGGGTGGCTGGAATGTGCTGTGCCCCAGCCTTTTGCATCTAGGACCAGTCTGAGTTCTGCATCCGTGGTGGAGCTGGGGAACACACCCTCCACCTAGCAATGCACAGACATGAGAGTGGTTCTGGGCCAGTTCCAGGTGCCTCTCTGAGATGCCCTGCTGCAGAGGATACTCCTGCCCATCAGGTGTTTTCCCTTCCCCAGCATTCACTCCTCTCCTCTTCTCACTGTTGCTGGACATGATTCCTTAAGGGCTTGTCTGTGAACTTGACAATAAGATATAAGATATAAGTATGTATGTTTGTTCCCCATCTTGATTTCATCTCCAGTGCATTAGCAGTTGCTCTGGTTTGTTTCCCTCTGTTTTGTGTCCTGCATGTCCTGCGGTCACTGTGAATATGATAAAGGAATGAAGAAAAAATGTAATGTCTGTGTGGGCACAGAGCATGGGCATGCTGAACCCTGGCTGCATATAATAGAATCACAGAACGGTTTGGGTTGGAAGGGACCTTAAAGCTCATCCAGTGCCACCACCTGCCATGGGCAGGGACCCCTCCCACTAGCCCAGGTTGCCCAAAGCCTCATCCAGCCTGGCCTTGAACCCCTCCAGGGATGGGGCATCCACAGCTTCTCTGGGCACCCTGGGCCACTGCCTCACCCCCCGCACAGGAAAACATTTCTTCCTGATATTTCATCTAAATCTACCCTTTCACCTTGAAACCATTGCCCTTTGCACTATCACTCCATCCCCTGATCCAGAGGCCCCCCATCTCTCC
>NW_010113307.1:25279-68457 GCF_000699245.1 Pterocles gutturalis | reverse complement strand
GGCTGAGGGAGTTTGGCTTGTTCAGCCTGCAAGTAGAGAAGGGTCCAGGGAGACCTTAGAGCAGCCTTCCAGTACCTAAAGGAGGCCTACAGGAGGGATGGGCAAACACTCTTTATCAGGGAGTGTAGTGAGAGGACAAGGGGTAACAGTTATAAACTGAAAGAGGGTAGATTTACATTATATATTAGGAATAAATTCTTTACTGTGAGGGTGGTGAGACACTGTAACAGGTTGTCCAGTGAAGCTGTGGATGTCCCATCCCTGGAGTTGTTCAAGGCCAGGCTGGATGAGGCTTTGAGCAACCTCGTCTCGTGGGAGGTGTCCCTGCCCATGGACAGATCTAGTTGGAACTAGATGATCTTTAAGGTCCTTTCCAACCTTAACCATGCTATGATTCTATATCTAAATAGCTCATGGAATAATCTCAAGAAAATATCTGCCCAGAATGTTAATGAAAACAACAAATTCATATAATTCTGTTTTCTGAATGCTGACAGAAAGCTAACAGAAAAGTAAAGGTTAACAAAAAAAATCAAGGACTGAACCTCCCTTTTAAATTGTTGAACCGATCCAAAGCACCGAAGACACAGGAGAGAATACCAAGCAACTACAAGAATAAAGCTTCAGAAAGAGAGGACTTTATATCCTAGCTATGCTTGCTTTCAATCAAAACGGATTCCCATTGTCTTCACAGTAAGAGACCAAGTACTAGATATTTAAAATATAATGGGGGAAAAAAAAAAGTATCCAGGGAAAAGATGTATAGCTTATAAGCAAAAAAACCCAAAAACCTGTAAATAGGGCACACATGCATGTCTATGTAGGAGAAAAAGACGGGGGAGGACAGATAATGACAAAAATCAGGGGAGTAAGCAGAAGCCTGGTTTGCAGCCACTCATCAAAACAGTATTGGGAAGAGCAGGAGTATTTTCTCTCTAGTTAATGCAGTTCCAAAGTACTGAATGATTGGACAAAACCCACCTCAGAGAAGACTAAGAGAAAGATGTGAAAGATACTTATGTAGATTTTTTTTTTCATTAAGAGACTGAAAAACCAAAGAGCAGGAAAAAACAGACAAACTTAGTCACTCACCCAAACACCTGTAGGGAACTACAATATGCGGGTGACCATTGCACTGCTTCCATCCCCTCTTGCACCAGTTCTGGATTGTAACTGGCTGGTTGGCTTCGACAACATTGGTGATTTGCAATTCAGGGTAGACCTAGAGTTAAAAGTTTAAAAAAGACACGTTATCACAAGTATGTACTCTGGGTCATGCAATACTGCCGCATGGATTTCACAATACAATACTCATTTTCCTATCTTCTCCCTCTTCTGCATATATTGTATTTACTTCGCAATAGCAGTATGTGCAATTATGTGAAAAGCTGGTGTGTTTGCTCATCAGTAAAAACATGTGGCTGCCAGCTCAGAATATGACAGCGGTGACGGATGGCTGTCAAAATATAACTTGGCCAGTTAGACTTTCCTACTCTAAAGATCAGATAAACAGGTGTTTCATGGTTGACTAAAATATGCTCTCCTCCATGTCCAGGCTATTGCTCTCCTTGCAAAACTGCATATATGGGGCCTAATCTCCATACATCTAAAATTAACAGCATGCCTTTATGCTTATCTCAATCATTTTAACAAACATTATAATTCTTTCCCATATTAGCAGTCTTTTGAATCAGTTATTCATATTCAGGTTTACATCACCAATATAAACCTATTTCCAACTTCCCTAAACTGCTGAGATAAAAATCCTATCTGCTCTTAATACTGCAATACACTTCCACATCCACAACCATGCCACCAGCAAACTGAATGACTAACTTATTGGCAAGCCACAACTTTGATCAAGCTACATATTTGGCTTTTTGTCTCCCCCAGTTCCTTCATCTCACCGCTCTTTTTTAATTTTACCATCAGTAGTGGCTCATCTGGCCTCTTTTGCCTCTTTTTGGCAAAAGAGGCAGACTCACCTCCCGGTCACCTTCCATGAGCGCACCTACACACGCATTTCAGTTCATCGGGAGTGCGCTACCCCACTCTCCACTGCGGTTCACACTAGGCAGGGTCTTCAGAGCAGGCAAACCAGATTCCTTGTGGATAAAACTGAATGGGAAGATGTGCTCCAGGAACACACCTAACAGATCGTTAGTCCACACCACCAGCTAGAGCTAACCAAAGCACAGCCTGCAAAGCATGCCCAGCACGGATGCTCAGCCCCTGAGGTCCCCCTCCACGCTCCCAACTCTCATCGCACCACACTAGTTGTTAACAAAGCCTATGGCTCTCACTTCTGATTTTTCAAATTGGCAGTCTATCAGCCGTAACATCGAACCCAGACGGGACTAGTTTCTCTTTACCTTTCCTCAAGCAACCCTTACAAATTTCCAGTATGTGAGATCTGAGGAATTAGGTGGAAAACTACAGTCTATTCATACCTACCAGTGGAAAAGAAGAACACAAATAGGAATGAGCCTGAGGAAAAATAAGAGATTAAGAGATGGTCCAAAAACACCCTGCAGAAAGGAACATAATCCCAAGTAAAGAGAGCTGGGTCGATATCTGAGTGACTTCTGAGAGTCTGAAACCTATGCCTGGAAAACCACCATAAGAACTTCAACAGTACCCCATGAGGAAAAAGGATTCATCTTAATCATGTATCCACACATGACATCCCAGCAGGCCAGTGCCTCCTGGCACTCTCCCCTGACCGAAGGTTTGAAAATATAACTGTGGCAAAAAAGAAGCAAGCAAGCTATTTAACTGCAGCTCAAGTAAAAGTTCCTGACTTCAAAAGACACCAATAAGCAACACTACAGCCTTTTCAGATTTGAGGTCTTCAAATGGATGTGGCCTGGTCAACACATGGGTGTTGTAACAACAGAAAGTAATCAAAGTGTGATTGGAAATACTGGGGAAGACCTCCTCACTTTCATTAACAGACAAGAAGAGTCTAGTATAATTGTAAAACTGAACAATTTTAACTGTACAATGCATAAAAACAAGCCCAGGTACAATAACAATGCCAAGGAAAAGACTAGACAAAGAACTACGTAAACAATGCACTTTATGTTACAGGGATTGAACATCAACCTTGCCTTCTATTACAAACCAGCATTTTTAAATGAGATAACTTCTTGCTTTGCACAAGCACTTCACAGAAGCCATCTGAACTGCTGGAGAGAGTCCAGCGCAGAGCCACAAAGATGATGAAGGGAACGGACCATCTCCCTGGTGAGGAAAGGCTGAGGGAGCTGGGTCTCTTTAGTTTGGAAAAGAGGAGACTGAGGGGTGACCTAATTAATGTTTATAAATACGTGAAGGGTGAGTGTCAGGAGGATGGAGCCAGGCTCTTCTCTGTGACATCCAGTGATAGGACAAGGGGCAATGGGTTCAAGCTGGAACATAGGAGGTTCCACTTGAATACGAGAAAAAACTTCTTTACGGTGAGGGTGACAGAGCACTGGAACAGGCTGCCCAGAGAGGTTGTGGAGTCTCCTTCTCTGGAGACATTCAAAGCCCGCCTGGATGCGTTCCTGTGTGATCTGATCTGGGTGTTCCTGCTCCGGCAGGGGGATTGGACTAGATGATCTTTCGAGGTCCCTTCCAATCTCTAACATTCTGTGATTCTGTGATACATTTTTTGCCAGCTTCAGCAGCACCCTCAGCTCACCACAGTGGACAGTTAAGCCTGCACAGAGGCTTCAGCTGCAGCCTTCTATATTATCACAGCACATTAGATACAGTCCACTTAGAGGAAGCCTGAAGAGTAGAACTGAAAACTTAAAGGTAAAAGTTTCCTGTACTCATTAACTGTAGCTTTGCTTTTTTCTTTTTGTCAGCAGGTGACCAAGGCTGACGGTCATTATCCACACTACAAATCTACCAGCATTTTTACACTACTTGCAGAAAGCAGCTCCAGGGGAACTTGCTGCTGCCCCTGCTCCACCAGTGCTTCAAATACTGAACTCCAAACTGAAACAGTAAGGTTGCAAATTCAAGGAAAGCTCCCCTTTCCTCTTCAATTTCTTTTTTTTCCCTTGGGTCACCCCCCCACCGCGTTCGACCAAACAGGTCTGAACCTAGTGTTCATGCTCTTGACTTGTCACAGCACTGCCAAAATGGATTAGGGTGTCACCACAGTGGGCAATTTCACACCTCAAGTCCTATGTAAATATTACAACCGCAAGGCACGGTAGCTGCCTCCACAGCTAACAGGCAAGATGCAAGAGAAAGATTTTATTTTCTTCAGATACTGCCTTTAGCACTGTCATGCTGCATTCCCCCAGGTTCATACGCCCGCAAACACCACATCTGAATAATTACAGCCCATAGTTAGGTAACAACAAGATGCCGCCACAAAACACGCGCTTGATACATCACAGCATCATCAACATGTTCTCACTGGGCACATTTTAACATTCGTCAGGGTTAAGTGTCACTTGTCACATACAGAGGAAGTAAATGTTTTAAATGGAGACCACTAAAAAAATTTCACAATGGCTGGATTGGAATGTTAAAAAAATAAATTTACTAAAAAACTTCAAAGCAATTCATGCATCCACAGGAACATGTACACAGCTTTAAAATGACAGAAAATAGGATTCTGATCTGTGAGAACAAAGATAGGCTTAGTTGCTTCCCTGAGGTAAATTTCTAATGAGCAAGAGTGAACTATTACTGTAGGTCCTTACCAAAACAATAAAATGGGGGAGAAGAGGGAAATATGAAGATATTATTTTTATTTTTGCTGTTTCCCAAAACCGTAATTTTAACTTCGGGTTAGTACAGTGGACCAAATTCTAAGTAGTTAACAGTATTCGTCAAAGCACACAGGGACAAAGAAACACAAAGAAGCCTCTTCTTCTGTTTCTACATCAGTTACTAAACTCCTAATTTCCTCTGACAGCTCACACAAAGCTCCGTCCACTCTTCACAAGAGAAAACAGGCTTTGAATTTCATTATCAATAGGTAATGTGTATGCACAGAGGAAAGTTCCCCTCACTAGACTTACATAAGGTATTTGCTCTGAATTGAAGTGGGACCTACTTAGTGGCACAGAAAAATGAGACTCATTTATTTATAGTGTCCCTAATGAGCCACTGCTCCTTCTAGAGACTCAAGGGTGAGCAGCTTCAGAAAGTCATGGGAGATCCAAACTTCCAACATTGTCATAACTTCTTGCAGAGCAATTCCTTTAGTATATTTTAAAAGAAGTGGTGGAAGAAACAGAGGTCAACATAACCTAAAAAATTTAACTGGTAATCAAAAGCTACAGATAGATTTTTTTTTCCTTTACTTAAATTTTCATTATTATGTTTCCTCATATACTTGCTTCAGAAACAAAAACCTAAAAAGCCTCTGCACTGAGGCTGCTCAGAATTTAATGTAATCTTGGTTACATTCATGTTAACCACTACCAAGTCTGACAACACATGGATTTAGGACTAAAATGTAGATGTGCTTAATGAAAGGAAAGGAGTTTTGATCTGTCTACATACAAAGGTGTTGATGATACAATGGCAACAGTGTTACAACCACCTTGTCGAATATGTGCTACCTAACAGGAGATTCAGGATTATTTTGAAACAAATATGGAAGGAGACAAGGAAAAACAAAAGTATATTAAATTGGGAAGCAGAGGAAACTATTAAAGCCATGAAACGGATGGGCCACCGCAGCCACCCCTTCCAACTATGGAATGAGACCAGCTGAGAGGCCTTTGGGCATGGCCGGCGCATGCGGGTGCGTCCCAGACCCCTCCCGCGCAGGGAACACCGGTTGCTCACAGGGGAGGTGAAGACCATTTGAGGAAGGGCCAGCTGGGGCAGTGGATGACAGGCACGGGCCAGCACCAGCTCCCCACAGCACGTTGTGGGTGAGGGGGTGGCATGGCTCCTGGACACACAGGGAGGAGAGGCACTGCCAGGAACACCAGGCCCAGGTGCAGGGCAGTGGCTCAGGAAGACTCAGGTAAATTGGAAGGAGTTCAAAGAAGAGCTGAAGAGCAATGATGAGATCACATAATCCTGCACAGAGGAAGCACTCGACTCCAGGAACAGTCTGTTCTGTGCAACCAAGTCTGGCTGCAGTTTACAACCACCTTCAGAAATTTGAAATTTGGGAATGTCTTAATTTATCACACAAATAGCTAATAAGAGTGAGTCGCCAAGCGTTGAGCCTTAACAACCGTGATCCCAAGGGTGCTTCTCCAAGTAGCCTACCCACTACTAGAGGTTTCTCTGTTAAAATGGGCAATGACGACCTAACAGGGATTACTCTGACTCAGACACTTGCAATGATACTTAGAAACACACGTTGTAAGCAATGACAGCTATCTTTGAGAATCACCCTGATCCATACAGAATCACAGATCAGTTGAGCTGGAAGGCATGTTGCAGGTCATCTGGCCCCACTCCCCTGCTCAACCAGGGTCACCAAGAGCTGGTTGCCCAGGATGGTGTTCAGACGGCTTTTTGAATACCTCAAGGATGGAGACTCCACAGGCTCTCTGGGTAACCTCTGCCAGTGCTCAAACACCAGCATTAAATGCAACTGAAATCTCTGAGATACTTTTTTTTATATAATCAACCCCTGATACATGATTATATAAATAGGTTTTTCCACTCAGTCATGCATGCTCAGCAGAAGCAAATGAACTGTACATCTTAGTGCAATCTTGAAGTAATACTTGAGCATAATCATATGAGACATAGTCATCTCTGATACTAAAAGACATTTAGATTCAAAAGCATAGTATTTCACCTCTTCATATTATTCATCATGGCCCTCATCTTCTAAAGTAACTCTGACCATTCAGAATATTGCTTCTTTTATCATATTTTCAAATAAATTTTTGAGAGGTTTACAAGCTTAGATAACAATTAGGAAGTTAGTGGAGCTATTTCAATTTACTTCTGCATTTTTTATTACACAATTAAAACAACAATAACAATAGAAATAAGTATATAAATCTTGAAGTGCTATCATAATGTATATGATTGGAATTAGTTTTACAGATTTATTCTTCCTTCTGCTTGAACTTAAGGATCTTTTCCTGTAAATCCCAAAAGCAGAATCAGCTTGGTCACACTGACTATTCCAGAGAGCCTCCAGAGGTCCAAAATCTGCAGACAGCAGCTGTTGTGTTTCACAAGAGATGAACCATATATTACCACACTGGCTTACTCCCAACCACCATATCCTAGTCTCTTCCACTCTTCCTCTTGCATGTTAGTGTTGCCTAACACAGTCCTGTGGCTCTCCCCAGGGCAGCCGCCCAGCCAGGAACCATCGGCTCTCTGGCCGAGCACATTCCCATGGTCAGCAGTAACACCTTTCCTCGCCTGCCATGTCTCTGCTGCTCCAGCTATGTCCTGTCATGCCTTACCAAGCTCAGCCACTCGCCCCTGGCTTTCTCAACTGTGCAAGCACTTCTACACACAGAAGCAAAGCTACAGGGCTAGCTGGCATCCCAGCTCCTCCTGTCAATTCTCTGTAACCCAAGCAACTCCTTCACTTGTTCAATGGGAATTACGAAGTGAGGGTCAAACCCAGCACCAGCTGCATTGGGACAGTTTCCAAATTCACTGTCAGAGCCAACCTGAGAAAAGAGCAAGGCAACCAAGAAGGAACAGCTCTGCCCCTATACCACAAGTCCCAGGGTACATGCTGCTGCAACTTAATCAGCATAACATCTCATGTCTCTGGATTAACCTCCAGCTGCCACTGGGGAAGAGAGAGCCTTTTTAACCCCACAGTTCAAAAGAAAACATAAGTAATCAATTCTTAAAAGCAAAACCACACCCAATTACTTAAATAAATAACCCCAGACTGAGCATCTTCCAAACGAGCCAGAGAATTATTTAATTCAACCCTGGGGACAAGTTTGCAAAGACATAATACTTCTTATCTTCAGACACATCACCTAGCATCCATCCATAACATTCTTCAGTTTTTAATGGCTGCAGCCTCACTAGCTATCTGGTTCAACCCTCAACCTTATCTAGGAGTTTCATATATTGCTCTCAAAACCATTTCTTAGGGCCCATCTGACAAATCATCCTCCTCCCTTCCAACATCTCAACTGCTTCACTGTTACACACAGAGCTGCTCTTCAAGAGTTTCCTGCCATGAAACTCACCCACTGTTTCCACTCCTTTCACCCTAACTCTTGGCTCTCCAATCCACTCATCCTGGCATCCTGATAGTTCCCATTTCCAATCTATCTGCCCACCCCAGGGCTCTTAAGTCCCATACTAAGAGCCAAATGCTCTGTCCTCTTCTCCTGTGTGTCTTAAACCTCTTCATTTTTCCCTCCAAGCATGCAAAGCCAGCATAAATTTCAACACTCAAACTAGTTGCCTTCATTACTGATCCAATCTTATGGAAAAGAAAAGAAGCAACCAAAAAAACAGGTGTGTATGTGAGGAGATGATTAACAGTTATGAACCTTCTGTGCATTATCCACAGATGGGAAGAGGAGATGGAGGCAAGAGAGGGAGAAGAGAAAGATGTTGCTGTGGTTTCACTCCCGGTCATGAGAACACACACTCACTGTTTTTCTCTGTGAACAGGGTACATACAAAACCCTAGTATAGTATCCCAAGTGCTTTTGGTATTGAGAGTGGTAGAAACATGAGCTGGTTTTAGTACAGTGGCCAGCTGGGTTGGTTCACCCACATGAAGCTTTATACACACACAATCTCTTCTCTCAAAAATTCCTAATATGCCTTGATCTGGAATTTCACAGAAGATTACCACTTACCTTGTAATTAAAGCATTCAGAAAAACCTGCCAGGCATGAGGTAGTCTGCTCAACCCCAATTCACACACATGGCTCCGTGCATTAACACAGACTTAATTGAACACTCCCACACCGGCCTTCTCTGAGTGCTCTCCTCTGCATGCGGGGAAGGCAGAAGCCTACGGAATCAGGAATAAGGCTGCACAGTCAACCACATTCTCCTCACTGCCTTTAAAGTCCTTGATCTTATAACACAAATATGTTTGCATGCAGTAAGAAAACCAAACCAAAAATCTTAGCCCTGCCAGGCAAATTCTGTATACCACATCAGGTCTCCTGTGTAATTATGGAGGGTATCCAGCTGCTCATACTGTAAAAACCTCAGAGTAAACAGGGTTGGACTCATAGTCTCTTCCAAGCTGCTTCCCTGTCCACCTTAAGTACTTAATGGTTTAAATGCAACAAGCACTTCTGTTTCTCTGCAGGCAGAATTTTTTATTCACAGAGAGAGAGCAAAGTCCACTTTGTCATGCCACCACAAGCCTGTTCACAGTTTTACTCTCCTTGAATACAAACACAGAAGATGAGACTACATCTGCCTGTTACTCTATGGCATTACTAGAAGCAACTGAGAGTTCTGGGTTTGGGGGATTTTGGTATTTTTGGCTTTTTTTTTGTTTATGCGTTTAGAGTTTTGAATTAAATTTCTGCAGGAATAAGATTTAAGTATTACAACACTGAGACAGAATAAATACCAAATAAAGTTAAAAAGGGTATTTTTATCTCAAAGTAACATATTGTGTACAAACAGGTAATGACTGCTGTCCTCTCAAGAGGGAAAAACAGGCAGACAGAAGTAGTGCAAAAAAATCCCAACCAAACAAACCAAACCAACCAAAAAAACCCACCAAAAACCACCCTCACCCCTTCCCCTCCCCTGCTTTAGGCATGATACAAGATTTCATCCATCCCATTCTCTCTTGAAGGGTTGCCTGAAGCACTGTGTCACCACATCAAGGAAGGCGGGACAGTATAAGCAGCTAGAGAGCTTGGGTTTGGTTTTCCAGATTCTCCTGCAGGCTGCCATCCCTCTGACAGCACACGTGAGTGGGAGGAAGGAGAGACATAGCACCATAGCACCCACCTGGCAGCGGCTCCTTCCTGGATCACAGTGATATACAAAATGTCACTGATCCGTATAAGACAACTAATATACAAGGAGGGTGTTTAAACAAAACTGCGTTGACTACAGTACCAACATCCACAGGACTGCAATAAAGGCTCAGCTACCTGACCTGGATCTTTATGAGCAGTCCTTAGTAGGACTATTCTTTTAAAAAAGCAAACACTAAAATAAAAAAAAAACCAACCCCAAAACTGCAAAACAAAAAGCAAACAACCGAACTACAAAGTTTGACCTTTCTTTTTGTTGTATTATCATGATGAAGAGATGAAACACTGTATTTCATCTCAAGCATGATATGCTTCAAAAAGGGAGATCAGGGAGAGAAACAGATCTTGTGCCAGCAATTTCTACCCAAAGATGGGGTACTGTTGTGAAGGCACAAAATTAAGAAATTAAACAGCTTTGGGAAAATCACTACATGTGGAAAGTTACAATCTCCTTTTCCCCAGGTTTTGAAAGAAATAATCAATAGAAATGGGTTATAATACATATTTTAAATCATCAAATTACCTACCTGAACTAGTTTCACAAGCTTCACTTAAAGAAACCTCCCACCTTTCTGTCAAATGGGAACATATGTGACTGTAACTGACAGTAAATACATACGTAAGCAGTAGCATAAAATCCATGAAAATCTACTGGGAAAAACATTTTTTTCTCTCTATTCAACTATTTCCAAGTTCCACTGCTTACAAGATGACATACTTTATTCCAAATTTGTCCTCAGGGCCACACAAGAACTGTCACAAAGTAACAGGCCTGGGAAGTAATTTTTAATAATCTAATGAATTTATGCATTCTTGAGTTTACTGCGGAACTAGCCAAAGGGTAACTTATTAATCTAAGAGCCCACATTCAGCTGTATGCATGCCCCAAGAGACAAACGTGGCTGTGATTTCCCTTTTAATGAAATGAACTTTGGGCTCTAGTACCAAGAATGTGAAGTGGTAATACAAGGTCATATTCTGAAACAGTGGTCGTACTCTATCATCCAGAATACAAGAAAACCATGCATGGTTTAGTCCGTGGTGGTGAAGGGAATACAGAAGAAGTTTGGGAAATATGCATGTTCGAAACAGACTACCTGACGTTCTAAACTGCAACTTGACCTTAAAAAAAATTAAAAGTTGAACATGAGGAACGAAGCTATAGGGAACACATATGCAGAAAACATTCAGATCAGTAACACTGCTTGTTTGTGAATGGCAGAGGAATGTGCATTCAGAGTTTTTTATTTCCATGTCTTGGATTGGTCCTTTAAAATAGGATACCTACAGTAATTACTTGAGTAGCTCTAAGACGACACTGCAGTTTTTTTTCTTTTAAATCAAGCAGCAATGTTTTTTTAACAACTCTTGTTCTTGTGCATGATATACTTTTATATATACTATAGCTTTAAAATACAAACACAGACTATTTAGTGTCAGTAAAAAAATAGGCTAAAAGTTTCCTTCTTAAACAAATCACGTCTTTCTTCACAACTATTTATAGATTTGTGGTTTTCTACAAGTTGTTAAGTCTTTCTCGTAACATTTGATCCAGAGTAATCAGAACTGCCACACCACTGTCTCATACAGCATCAGTTATTTGGCCTGCAATCAGCTCTCTTAGGACAATAACCTGGAGAATACATGACTTAAGATAGACATTTCTCACTTCCATTACAAATACTAAATGAAGTTCACCGTCAAAGCTCATCTGTAGAAACTGTCGCTAAGCATTTTCTGAAGCCCTATCTACTCAAAGGTACTGCAATTTGGATCTGCTACCAAGACAAAAGTTCACTGGGTCTTTTACATTTCACACATCTATGTTTCAAATAGCGGACTCTATGCCAAAACACAGGCAATAAATTCCAGTACTGCAGTCTGAAAGCTGAATAAGCTGAACAAATGTTTCAGTCTGATTAGACCCCCATGGACGTATTCAGGGTTTCACTTTAAACTTGCATTATACTTTAACCTGAAATAATTTTCAAATGCAGAAAAACCTTTATGATACAAGTGTTTGTACAAAGATATGCCCCCTGCAACCCTTAAAATAAATCAGTGAGGAATAAAACACTGGAAACAATTCAGAAATTTGGACACTACACTTTAGGAGACCAGAAAACTTCCACAACACTTTCATTTGCCTTTCATAGTAATCGTTGAAGTAAGGATATTTTCAAAGTACCAATCTTTTTTCAGCTCCCCCCCCTCCCCCGCCTTCTTTCCTCCTTCTCCTTGTTTAATAACTGCTGTATTTTGTGAACTTCCACATAACCAGCTTCTTTTGAGTAATGGAAAACAGAAAAACCAAATCAATAAGCCAAGGAAATGCTCAGTTTCTAAAACAATAAACTATTAAAAAGTTGAATGAGTTTTTCACATTTTTTTTTCTAAAGCAATGGTGAACTTTGTAAAATAATAAAATAACACATTATAAACATTGCTGAGACTTCTGCAGAAATGTGCTTCACATTTCTATGTTGGCAAAAAAAGGGAAAAAAGTCAGTAAAGGGCAGAGCAAGGAATGCTTTATATGGAACAGCATCTACTGCTTGTGTCCTTGGGAACACTCAAAGCATTACTGAAAGCTAATGTCCAATAGGATATTAATGGTTAATGAAGATTTCTTAAAAGTATTATGGCTCCCCAGATCACTTAGAATTCACTTTTATTCATAAATTGCACTTATTGTTTCTCTAATTCTACTTCATGACATCTCAAATCCCCAGGGTGATAGAAGCAGCAAAGAAGGGTATGGAGAGGTCTGTAATGACTGCCACATGCAAATCTCTTTGCAACAAAGCTTGGAAATTTGTCCAAGAAAGATGTAAATATAAATATAAATAAATATAAATATAAGCTTGGATAATAAATTTTTAGCATTATGCAGATTAACATTTCCAATTCCCAAGCTAGGAAAATAGAAGCTAGGAATGAATGCCAAGAAGAGTACCTGCCTACATGCCAAGTACACTGACTGACAAAAGGTGCTGATGGAGCCTACCAGAGAGTCTGCTGTAATTTCTTTTCGTTCACTATGTAACGATTGCCCAATTAACCAGCTGCTTGAGGCAACTAATTAACATGCAATTGTTGTGGCTGGTCCAGCTAAACAAGCTCAGAGCACCTCAAGAACAGGACATTCTGCATAGGAAAGCCCAGCAAAGGCTCAAGGAAAGAATAACAAATAGGAGGCTTCAAGTACTACTTTACAAGTACCATCAAACCCAACCTTTGGCATCCAACTGAGTAGCTCTTCACCACTAAAAATGTTTACTACAACAATATTCAACAGATTGGCATAATGAAGACTAGCCTAGTAGTAAACTGTATTTTTTTTTTTTTTTTATTAATTGCTACACCAACAGGTAGATTTGGAGTCATTATGGTATTTGCATCTCAGGTGGCAGTAAGACGATCAAATAATTTTTGTTCTTGCATGATCCTCCAATTTGCCAATTCCTCAAAATCCAGAAAGAACTTTAATATTAAAGTATGATAATTTTATCATATGTCTTTTTGACTTTTATTTCACTGTAAGATTACAAATCATACATTTAATTTAAAATTATCTTTGGCACCCTTTCTCCAACAGGAACTAAGTTCATTGAATTGGTCTTGAAGTAAAAATAAATATATCAAGTTTGACCATTCCCATCAAGTACTCTTTGATGGAAAGGACTTTCAAACTTAGAATCGTAGAATCATTTAGACTAATGAAGAAAGAAGAAACAAAAATCCTTAACACTCTGTACTGCCTTGGCTCATCCTGGGAGAGAGATTAGTTCTCACTGGAAGAACCACACCTACACTTCTGGTGAAACTTTGAGAAATTAAAAATAGAGCTTTAAATGCTCTTATCTTCAGGATTATGTTATGATGCAATCTACCTTACTACTGTGCTCTGCAGCTTAGCAGTTCCTGTTGTTTAGCAGGGTTAGTATTTCAGAGACAACCCTTCACTTCTTTAGTACTCATGTAAGTGAAACATTAAACGAGACTTAAATTCCTTCTCCAAAACTAATCTAAGCAGCAAAGTCAATGTAAGGACTTGCACAGTCTTCAAATAACTCTATATCAAACTCCTAGTGCAGTGCAAGCAGTTTTGCATTGATCTATTGCTGCAGCACTGCGACAACCGCCAGGCCAAGCCCCTAACACCCTGTAAGGCAGCCCAGAGCTTCTCCCACAAGAAATTCTATGACATGGCTATACAATGTGCATTATGCTTAAAATGGGATTTTAGCTTGCTACACAACAGCAAAAAAGAACACTAATCTTGGAAAACAGCATGTGAGACTGATGCTCCCAAGTGCAGTCAACTCCTCCTTCACCTCCAGCTGCAAAAACCCTGGAAGAAGCAAAAGTAACAGCAAAACCAGGAGCAGATGAGACATTTGAGATGAAGGGTCACTATCCTTTTTCTCAAAATAATTATGGCAGGCCTGTGGGAGAAAAGCTTAGCAAATGACCCAAGAAAACTAAATTCCAGATCGGATAACCGCTATAAGGATGCTGCATTACATCAAATTTCTGAGTCTTTCATTCATCTGTCAATTCTCTTTTGTCCTTCCTGCTGTCATCATCCTGCCTAAAAATACCAGCATTGTTTACATTTCTTTATTTTCACCTGGCTTATTTTATCTCCTTTTCTGCACAGATTCTGGTATTTTAAAGCTATTTGTTCTCCACTTACGTTCCTACTTGTCATTGTTTAACCCCAGCCAGTAATAAGAACCACCCAGACACTCACTCACTTCCCTTCCTTAGGATGGGGAGAGAAACTGAAAAGTGAGAAAACTCATGGGTTGAGATAAAAACAGTTTAATAGGTAAAGCAAAAGCCATACATACACGCAAGCACAGCAAAACAAGAAATTCATTCATGACTTCCCATCAACAGGCAGGTGTTCAGCCATCCCCAGGAAAGCAGGGCTCCATCACACATAACAGTGACTTGGGAAGACAAACGCCATCACTGCAAACATCCCCCCCCCACTTCCTTCTTCTTCCCCCAGCTTTATACGCTGAGCATGACATCATACGGTGTGGAATATCCCTTTGGTCAGTTGGGGTCAGCTGTCCCGGCTGTGTCCCCTCCCAGCTTCTTGTGCACCCCCAGCCTGCTCCTGGTGGGGTGGGGTGAGAAGCAGAAAAGGCCTTGGCTCCATGTAAGCACTGCTCAGCAAGAACGAAAACATCCCTGTGTTATCAACACTGTTTCCAGCACAAATCCAAAACATAGCCCCTTACTAGCTACTTCGAAGAAAATAACTCTTCTCCAACAAAAAACAGCACACTACCGCTGCCTAAAATTAAATCATGGAGCCACATTTGCATCTCTGATTATTATATGTGGCCTGCTCTTCATTATAGGCTTGATCCGACATCTGTTTTCTAGAGTTAGTATCAACCAATGACTTCATCCACCATGTTGCTCCAAACTCCAAACCAGAGCAGAGCTCTTGTATGAAACGTCTCGGGTAGAGGAATGACACGTTGGTAAGAACACAACACACCGCTGCTCAATGGAGCGGCTCTGATCCATACTGGCACAAAAATCTTTTAAAGCCATCTTCCAGACTGCAGCAAGTAATTGCCTATTAGCATATCCACCGACCATGATCTCAGCAACAGCCCAAAATGAGAGTTTCTATGACAATCTCCTCTAAAATACTAAAAAGTGTACACACATTAACTTACACAGTATTACAAGTTTAGCGTTTCTAACATCAGTCTTATCAAATCCCCTTAGGTTCCTTGTTTAGAAGCATAATTCCTCCTCCTTGGATGATCCCTTTAGATTTCTTTTTCCCTCTTAGATGGAGTGTACAGACTTGCCAAGCTGTGTGGGAACTTGCACAAGCAACGTTAGCTGTAAAATTTAACAGATGTTTTAAAGAAATACTCACCAAAATCAAGTTTTTTATTTTTTTTTTAAAGTCTGTAATTGGCTCAAACAAGGAAAAGCAAAAAAATACTACAGGATCTTCACACTGCCTCAAAATGTATATAGCTTCCCATGTGCAACTCAGAAGTTGAATTTACAAAGAAGCCATTTATTGACCACAACTCTTTGGCAGAGCTGTCTTCCCAGGCCAAGTGTCAGAAGTCAGTAATGAATGGAGGAAATCAGGTGTTTTAGAAATGCTTAATTATCACTTTTCTTCAAGAAGACATGACTTAGGTTATAAGAAACTGATAAATTTCCTTGGTTTACATTCTAACGGAAACATTGTGCAGTTTCTTCAAACAGGTAGAATTGGACATCTTGCATATAACTAAATTTCCATGGAGTCAGTCCTCTTCTGACCTACAATGATATTTATAGAAAGAAAAACAATGCTGGCAAGAAAAAAATTTCTATCAGATCATGTTTCCTCATATCCAGATTAACAATATTCATGTCTCAATACTGATACCCAGAGAGAAGAAGAAATTTAAACATGGTATTGTCATTACTGTACAAGTAATTTTTCTTTTTGCATATTTTAACATATGTAACAGCTATTGGCACCCACAAGATACAAAGCTGATGTTTAACAGATAATGTGATACATCATACTGTGATGCATGAACAATGGGACTGAGTGCACCCTAAGCAAGTTTGCCAATGACACCAAGCTGTGTAGCACAGTTGACACACTAGAGTGAAGGGATTCCATCCAGAGGGACCCTGACAAGCTACAGAAGTCAGCCAATGCAAACCTTGTGAAATTGAACAAGGCCAAGTGCAAGGTCCTGCACATGGGTCAAGGCAATCCCAAGCACAAATACAGGCTGGGCAGAGAATGTATTGAGAGCAGCTCTGAGGAGAAGGACTTGGGGGTGCTGGTTGATGAGAAGCTGAACATGAGCCGGCAGTGTGCGCTTGCAGCCCAGAAAGCCAGCCCTATCTTGGGCTGCATCAAAAGAAGCATTAGCAGCAGGCTGAAGGAGGTGATTCTCCCCCTCTACTCTGCTCTCGTGAGACCTCACCTTGAGTACTGTGTTCAGATGTGGGGTCCCAACATAAAAAAGACCTGGACCTGTTGGAGGGAGTCCAGAGGAGGGTCCCAAAGGTGGTCAGAGGGCTGGAGCACCTCCCATAAGCAGACAGGCTGAGAGTTGGGGTTGTTCAGCCTGGAGAAGAGAAGGCTCCAAGGAGACCTAATAGCATCTTTCCAGTGCCCGAAGGGGGCTACAGGAGAGATGGGGAGGCACTCTTCATCAGGGACTGCAGTGACAGGACAAGGGGTAATGGTTATAAGCTGAGAAAGGGTAGACTTAGATTAGATATTAGGAAGAAATTCTTTACTGTGAGGATGGTGAGGCACTGAAACAGGTTGTCCAGGGAAGCTGTGGATGTCCCATCCCTGGAGGTGTTCAAGGCCAGGCTGGATGAGGCTTTGAACAACCTGGTCTAGTGGGAGGTGTCCCTGCCCGTGGCAGCGGGGCTGGAACTAGGAGATCTTTAAGGTCCCTTCCAACCCAAGCCATTCTCTGATTCTATGATCTTCTAACCACTACACAGTATCTTTCTAATAAAAGCTCCTGTCTTAGCTACAGAGAAGGACCCTTTCCCTCGCAAGGATGCACCCTAAGGCTTCATAACAATTTGGAATAGCCCTAGGGACCTTAAATCCAATGTTCTGTTTTCAGCCTCAACATTAAGACAGATGCCTCAAGAGCTCTGGAAAAGAAAAAAAGAATCTAAACCCCTCATCTTTCAAACTTTTTCATTAGCAATTTGCAGTAACACCCCTTGAGTGAAATTTTCGCCCCACTCAAGTAAAAAAAAAAAAAAAACCAAACCAAAAACCACCAGCACCACACACACCACAGAAATAAAGAGCTACAATTTTGTTTAAACCATTAAGAAAACCATGCTAAATGTATACAAAGGAAAATGGTGGATAAAGCCATCAGTAATCGGCCAGCATTCAGAAACCTCTCCACAATTATAATTAATCCACAACCATCTAGAACAATATTCTGTAAGGAGCACACATCTATAAAAACCAAATCATCAGTGGGATTTTTGTATTAGCCAGCAGTATACAGTATCTGGAAGACTAAAGTAGGCACTCAGTACAGTACTACATAATAATTTTAATTGGATAAAGGCTAACTGGATGATAATGGCACTGTATGAATTAGAAAAAGATGGCAATAAACTGCTTGGGGAAAAAAACAGAACGTCTTGGAAATCAAGAAATACTTCCCCCACTCAACCTTGGGGCATTGCCCTGCTATGAATTCAAGCAAGCATCACCCTCCTGACAGCTTTGAAGCTATGGAGCATGAGAAACTGTCTTTCCCTTTTTAATTCTTGCCTGCAGAACTGGCAACTGAAAATATGTATGTAATGCCCTTTTACTTGCAAAGACAGACTTCTGAACATGAACTTATTCTGTGCTATCAATCTAGACAGATCAGTCTGCTGGCTGCTAGTAATAAGCTTCATATGCACTGTTATAGTGAAATAAACACATCTACAGTCAATGCTTCTGATTTCCATATACTTCAAAGTAGATGAACATGGGTGAAATGTGATGGGGGGACAGAACAAGAGGAAAAAAGAAACCTGTCCCCCCTCAAAAAAGAAAAATAAAGAAAACCCCCACAAGACTACCACCACAAGAAAAAGCAATAAGATATAGCACAGGAAAGCTAGAGCCATCCACAGGGATGCAGACGACCCAAAAAATACAGAACACTACAAAGTGTACTACCTGTCACACATACACAGTCATGCACAAAGACTTGATGAAGACCAGAAAGAGCTGAAGCCCCTAAACTCTCAAAACCACCCAGAACCTGCAGGTAGCCTCTCAGCCCTCAGGAGCACCATTCCCAAGAAGACGTCACACTTGCACCCATTCATCTGCAGAGGTACGTTCGCAGATGCTCGGGCTGTGGTTTCAGTACCTTTAATTGGACACAAGCCTGATGTTGCCAAGGCATGATTCCTGCCTCATTCCATCTCCTGTCGATTTACTGCTAACACCTCTCCACAAGCCAGTGCTAACACAGAAGCTAGATCAAGGAAGTGACCTACCCCTGAAAACATCCCCACCCGCCCAAGAATAAAAACCACATCATAGCGGAAACTGCCAGGAGTTAAAGACGACCCAGGATGACCTTTAGCAAGAGTGGGATAGATCTGTGCCAGACTAAAGGGTCCATATGAGCATGGTCTGAAAAGGTGAAGGAAAGGAAAGATTAGCATGGACATTTCCTCCTCAAAAGGGCTGAAATGTAACAGCTGTATATTTGTAACAGATTTTTCTTTACTTAAGGTAATCATCACACTTTACGCCTAGTATCTCTTAGGCTTATACTATTATTAAAGGAACAGCTGTTACCAGTCCATCTCAGAGTTACAGAGTGTAAGATGTTTGGAAGATGTATCTGTAAAGAAAATAGCAGACAACAACTCTGTATGTAAGATGGAAAAAAGAATGGTGAAACACAGCAGCAGAGGACTGCTGTGGTGTCCCCACCAGGACACCTTCCATGCAACATCACAGATGCAGGAGAGGTAACATATCTACAGACCACATCCAATGCCACCCAGCCCTCTCATAAGTTTTTTGGGCTTCAGTAAGGCCAAGAGTTGGGCCAGTCAACCTTCTCTCCCGTTCTCAGACTTGCAGAGAGACTTGTGCAAGCGTGGTTAGCTGGCCCTTTTGTAACCCCTAAGGAGAAAAACACAATCACAGAGCACAGCATGATGATGATAATGTAAAACATTTTCTTCTTGGCTTTTATACCTCCAAATTAGCAGATGTCTTTTGACATCTCGATGGCATGCTAAATGGTTGTCTGATAGTTCAACTACCAACCAAAAAAGGTAATAGGACTACCCTGCATACAGCCATTACATTCATATATTTCAGACAACAGAAGAAACAATCATATTCCTGGCACAAATGCTATGCTGGTAGAACCTGGTGATTAAGTTGAGCCATTCATCCAGTCCATTGTATCTACGGAATTTGAAATTAATCTAGGGGAAAATGCAGCATTACAGCTTCATTAAACACTGCAGTACACATTTACCTAAATATATATTCATGCAGACAATCCTCTTCCATTTTCATAATTTTTCCTCCTTCAGCCTCAAAGCAGAAGCACCCTCCTTCCCCAAGAAAAACACATTACTTCAAAAGGAGTTGGAAATTTTATCATAAAAGCAACAACATTCTGATGTTTTTCATTTCGTTTCTTTTTGAAACACGGAAAAAAGGTCTGTGCAGGGAAAAAATGAGAGGGGACCTTTGTATTATCAGCAAAAGAAAGGCAGGCATTATCTTGCAACCTATGCTCCAAGTTTTATTAGGCATTTAAAATATATTTAAACGGTAGACTACAGTCTGGGCTAAAAAGCCCAGCCTTCTTTCTCAATAAGTTTATATGGTGTGCATACTAAAATTTAACTGCACGATAAGTACACCATCAAGTAGTATATTCTGCCTTTCCAAAATCTAAGTCTTCATTAAAGCAAATGAGATTTAAGCACTGGCAAACAGAGCGAACTAATTAAACTTTTTGCTGTGGACCAAAAGTTAAGTAAAACAAAAGGTCTCAATAATCAATGCAAAGAGTGCTAATATACAGTTCACTCAAACTTTTAAGCATGACTCTGCACATCTCAGAATATACCAATACATATTTGCCTTGAAAATGTCATTTGTTCTTAAGGACAGTCTGTGCTGACAAAAATCTGTATGTCTTCCATGTTTCATTAAATGGATCGTTCTCCTCAGAGCAAAATGTATGGCTTTTTAAGCTGCTGAATTTAGAGTAGTGCAGGTTTAAAATTCATTTTCTTCTTCAATAGAGTGGCCATTTGGTCTGAGAAACTAAAAAGCGCACATTACGCAGCCTAGATAAAAACAACGATTCATATTAGGATGAAAATGACAAGGTAACATGGAGAGAAACCACTATCAAAGCAGCAAGACCATTTTCATTGTGTCTCAAATTCTCTTCTCAGAAGAAAAGGCCAAAATATTTTTTTCTTTTTAAAATCATGAGCATCCCTGCCAGTTCAATAAACCCTATAACAAATCTCTAGACGCTCTCAACAAGGACAAAGACTGGAGAGGGAGGGAAACACGGTCATCAGTCCTGCCTGCCTGCCCAATTCTGCTTGGCACAGCCCCAGCTCAACAAGCACAAAAAGATTATTATCTGAGACAGTGACGGCAGAGAGCCAAGCAAGTAAACAAAATTAAGATGGGGCACTCATTTGATGGCCCTTTTAATCCACCTACAAAACTCGGAAGCAGGAGGCTGTGAGGCAAGTTAATGTCAAAGCCTTATTACGGTGACATTTCACCTTCTACTGGATCTGGCTAAGAAGTTGCTTTGGGTTTCACCAGCAACTTACTTAAACACATGGCATAAACACAGAAGATTTGAGCAAATTACAAGATCATAATTTTTGGAAGTATTATTATTAGAAACATAAACACTGTTCTGTCAACAGTTATAATGAATTATCTGTTATCTGAAGTTACCCTACTATTTTCTGTTCCATGTAACAAAAAGATATAGTTAAGAGCACAGTAGCTCTTTTTTTTATTTTTTTTTTATTTTTTTTTATTTCTGAGGAGGACTTCTGTAGGAAATACACATTCAGTGCAAGACACTCATGCACCTCCATGATGTTTAGAAAAAGTGGACATGTAATGACTTCATATAAGAAACCAAGCAGCCATGATGTGGTGTCAAAGCCAACATATCCTCTGCATCTGAAAGTTATTTATTCTAAGCACCTAGCCAAAGATCTCACACCAAGACAGCTGCTGATTACAAGGCATAACTAGACCTCCAGACTCCCAGGTTTACACTCCATCTGCTCAACCATGCATGGGATATCTAGACACACACTAGTTTTACTATGTTTTTGGTTTGATCTTAAAAAAAAATAATCTTCAGAATCATTCCTTTTCACTCAACTCCATGCATACTTAAAATGGAAATGAGCACTTTCCAAGGGGAAAAATGTGCACAAGACAAAATGAATTTTTTTCCAGCTGTGAGTGTTGTTTTTACGTTTCATTTTGGACACTGAGTTCAGCACAGACGGCAAAATAATTTCAGTCCTTCAAGGAACTCATAATGTATCCTAATTACTAGACATAAAATTCAGCACACAGTAGATGCTCAAAATTGCTAATACAATAAACCATACACCAGTATCTTCCATCTAAACACTCATTCCATTTAAACGGGGAACTAAGCACACCTAAATTAACTTCCTACTCCACATATTCATGTAACTCTGAAAACATGTACTTTGCCAAAGGGCAGGCTCCAGATTGGTTTTATGAAAACTGTTTAGTAAGACAAGGAGCTGACTGGCCTCTATAAAGCACCTTCCTTCAACAGTGTCATGCCACCTCGGCACTGCTCTGAGCTTCCGCTTGAACATGTGTGGCTGGGGGTACCCAGTTTCTTCCGCAAAACCACCAAAACAAAATCCAGGAGCAGCAGTCCCACCTGTTTGAGGATATCAGCTAACCTCCCATCAGGGGCTGTTAGCAAGAAACTTCCCCCAGGGGATTCATTAGCCAGTGATTACATAGGGCAGGTTTTTTCCAACATCCCTCCAGAACAGCTGGTACCACAGTGCCAGCAGCAGGCCTAGATTAAATGACAGCTTGATTTCAAGGGTCAGCTAGTACACTCACAACACATTAACGATTTTGGCACATACACTGGTGTAACCATTCCACTGATATCACTGCAACCTTGTTCTAGCACCTGCAGCGCTTGCATTTGACAGGTGTTTGCAGATCAGGCCCATGCCATTTTCTTTTTCAGTAAATGGTACTGAAAAAGAAAAAAGGTACAATTAACGTAGTGGCATGGTATGTTGGTTGAAGATTAAAAGATACTAACTAGTAAATTGTACTTCTCTAACCAGCATCTCATTCCACCCAAGAAAGCTTGATCTTGCCATATTTAAAAAAAACGAGAAGCACCCAGCTTAGGCTGAACATGGGAGAACGTGTAGATTTGAAGGCAGAAGAGATGGACATGCTCTTCTTCCAGAACCGGTTCTTGTAACTTCAGGAGGAAGAGTTTAACTGAACTCAAAGAAGTTAGAAGGCAGCATTCAAGTATCTTCCCTTTCCTTTCAAATAAGTAGTGTACAGTCTGAGCTCTGTCATCTTTAAAATGTGTGATGTGCTGTCCAAATATAAATCCAGACAGTTCCTGTGCTGCACTGAGCTCCCACTCAAAAGAAGCAAAGCAACAGCAAGTAACATAAATCTTCAAAACATGTAGGCGGTTCTGCTTATTCCCCTTTCCTTCCTTTCTGCCCTGCCATGCTCCTCTACTGCTACTTCCTGCATCAAGACTTCAAAATCCACCTACACTGGCAGTGGACAAGGAAAAGTAACAATGACAATCTCCAGGGAAAGATATAAGGCTCACAGTAAATCTTCTCTGCAGAAGAAATGTGTCCTTCTGTGCTCCATGCACCTTCTAGACCAGTGCTCTGCCCACCACCCAGGCATCCAGCCTTGCATTGTCAAGAGAAGCTCTTTCAAAAAAACCTTACGAGGAAGCAGAGGAATGCATCTATTTGTAAGTTCTGCTGAAAGGGGACATATTTTTTTATTTTTTGAAAGATACCTTCAAGGGAGAAAACAAAGCCAGAGAATACATGGAGTATCATTTGCAATCAACAGTGAGTTTCCCGATATGTCCCTTGTGGTCTTCCCCTGGTGTGAGCGGAACAGGGTGCATAGGCTAACTCCACAGGATCTGCTGCAGTAGAACATAATCTCTTGCATTACAGCTATAATCACAATGCCTGGCACAGAGCCACAAAAGGTATCTGCAACAAAAACCAGGATGGACAGATTTCTCATTAGAGGTGCAGGGGGGAAAAAAAAAAAATTACCTTCCCTTTCTCCCTGTCATTTCAGGGCTCTGCTCAGAGCTGCGGAAAAAACCCAGTAGCTCAGTAGAGCAGTGCTAACAGCTGCTGCTACAGCAAGACCAAAGAAGCAAGGAAGCTGCCACAGTACCAGGGAGCATGAAGAACTGACTCAGGCAGAGATTCTGCTTGATTAGCAGAGTGTATATACACTCAGCCTCTGCCTACACCAAGGAAAAAAACACACCCCAAGAAGAAGCAGTCCTTCTGGGGAAAAAAGCAGCATGAACAGGAGAGAAAAGGAAGGAAAAGGCTGTATTTGGCAAAAGTAATAAAAAAGGAGACTTCTAACTGCATACTATTCCAATTCAAGAGGTACCACATATCTCAGACTTGATGCCTATTGCTTCCTGCTAACTGGAAAATGCAAATTTACCTCGTTCCCCAGGCTTGATACCAAGCCCTGTCTCACAGCCAAGGTAAACAGTGGAAGGCAAGGGGAAAACCACCTCACTAGTTACTCCCAGGATACTAAGCATATTTGGAGCATCAAGCAACAAGGGCTTTCCCACAGCCAAGAAGAAAGCTTGCGCTGCATTTACTAGCACTTTTCCACACATTAATTTACTTGGTAGAAGTGAGTGCTTTTATCTGGCTCTGTTTCTCTTGTTATGACATGGAAAATTTAAACAGAAGCAAAGCAGTTTTCCCAAAGCCAAAGCCCAAGCCCACCATTCTGTAGACCTGGCCGCAGGGGCACAGGGAAGCAAGGAGGACTACGAGGGACAGTTGCACAGAACTGGGAGCTTCTTTCTATCCTACTGGGCTGGATCAACTTCCACATGGCTCTTCCTTTTAACTTGCTGTCACAGCAGATCCAATGTTCCTAATATTTGCTATGCACTTCTGGATTTTTTACCAGCATTAAAAAACAGGGGCTCACATGATTCCTCCCCATCCCCAAAGAGAGAGCCCTGATGCTGCCACACGCTATTACATCCCAGACCAGTTTGCCCCTTCTCCATCAGTATCCTACAGCCAGCTGTACCGTGCAGCTCAGGTGTGTCAGGGAAAGGATAGGGCAGGACAGCCAGGACATCGGCAGTTTCCCACGAGCAAACAGAAAACATACTGGTGAGCACAACAAGGAAAGGGGTTTTAGCCAGATTCCCATGTTTTAACACACCGTAGCAGAATTGCTCACTTCAGGTCAACGAAAGCACATGTTTAAACCACACACAAGTAACAACATAGATTAACTAAAACCAGGAAGATGCTTGCCCCATTTTTTGGGAGTAGACCTGCCAGTACCTTGCCCCATGACAAGGCAGAACCCCTTAAGTTATACTTTTAACTGTAGCTAAAGAGACACTGTAAAATTGTGACATGATCATCTAATATTAAGTTAATGAACTCTCAGCACACAAATTAAAGCTATCATCACACTGGAGTTAAAATATTTACCCTTAAAACCCCAAGTAACAGAAGGTCTCACATCTTCTGTTTCCCCAGTAAGGACAAAATTTCAGATTTGAAGGAGAAAAAACAAATCAGGTTAAAAGGGACCTATAGAGGTCATCCAGACCTTCCTCTGCTCCAACCAGGGCTTACATCTAAGCCAGCCCATGTTGCTTAGGGCCTTGACTAGTTAAGCTCTCCCAGTCTCCAAAGATGGCAACTCCACAGTCTGCCTGGATGCCTCTTTTACCACATGACCACTTTCACAACAGACAATTTTTCCCTTCTATGCAGTCAAAATTTTCCTTATCATTCCCTTTGTTATCTAACAGTATACGGTTACTACCTTCTGACTACTTTTGCTTTCCTCTTGCCTTTACTTGTAAGAGGGCTTTTTTTTTTTTTTTTTATGACACCCAAAATTTCAAGATCACCTGACATTCAGATAAAATTTACACGTCCCAGTCCTTCCCTACGTGCAGCATTTGTAAATGAAATGCCAACCTACTGAGCTATTCACACCTTAACCACCCCCCCAACTTTCTATACTTACTTCCTGTAAATTCTCATATTTCTTTCTATAACTTTAGGTGAAGACTTACTACCTTGTGGACTTTTATTCTCTGACTCTTTACTTCCATCTTCTTATTCCTTTCCTTACCCTCCATAATTTCACTATGCATAAATCAACTTTATTTAGATAAACAAATGGAGACAACAGAAAACCAGAAGAAACCTCTGAAGCCTTAGTAGTAGCTTGCCTTCGGTATTTTCGTTAGCAGTAAACAAAAATATTATGAATTTCACAAAGTAATACTCTTAGTAAAAAGACAAAGCTACTGGGAAAGAATCAGTTTTAATAGTCATTACAATGTCTTCCTTAAAATTAATATACTAGACCATGAAGCCCAAACCCAGGAAAAACTGTACAAAACACTGCAAGAAACAGAAGAACAATCAATGGGTGAAAGGACAGGAACAAAGATGCAAAAAGAGCAGAGATCTGAAGAGTGAATTACTTTGCTTTCTGAAGAGGTATTTTCACAGGAACTGGTTTGACATTTAGGAAGCAAGACAGCTACCGCTATAGCAATAAGCAATAGCTCAGGCTTTAAAAAAAAAAAAAAAAAGCAGAGATGGTATAGAAAGACATAAGGACTAAAGCGACTCAAGCCATGCCCTTTTGTTTCATGTCAGGAAATCCACATTTTCTTTTCAAATTGTCACACACTACTACAAAGTTATCATGCTATCACAGCATGGAGACAAAACAAAACCAGATCCACAATCTATTCTTAGGACATAAGCGAGTGGGTAATAAGTTTCTGCTCTCAAATGTGAAATCAGTCATTGTGACTTCATCCGTAGGGCAAGCTTTTTCTATTAAGAAACTCTGAATGGTTCAGTGTGCAGCAGAGACCAATAACTCTGGACTGCCCCAGTGTATCTCAGTATCATGGCAGGATGACAGAAGACATGTTACAGCTGACTCTTTCAAGATCAGACCAGAAAGAACAAGGACATTTTAAACAACAAACTGTCACCTCAGCTCTATTCAAAATACTTTATAAGAAGTTCATTGTGCATATACTATACAAAAATTAGCCCTCAAGGACAGAAGACAGAGGGATGAATTGTTCAGTAACAGTTTCAGTGACCCTCCCCCAGCAACCAATTTTTGAAGCTGTTTTAACGGGCTCTGGAGACAACCTATTTAAAAAAGGACAAAGAGGCAATGGAGCAGAAGAGGGGGGAAAAAACAAGAAAGGGAAGGAAGGTCCCTACAGACTCAGCTCTTCAGGATGCACCTGCGCCTTGGTGCTTCAGAAGAACAACTACTGTAAGTTTTTCCCAAGGATGGGACTTACTTCCTGGCAGTACTGGAGAATCCCTTCCTTTGTCCCGATGCAGGTCTTGGTGCCAGAGGGGTCTGATTCCCACTTTCCATTCTGCACATTCATGTGCATGTTGAGTTTCCCACAGAACATGGCAATCTGAGGCTCTGCCAGCAACCCAGCATTTCCATCAGCAGGCACCTGGTAGGAGAAGGGGAGAGAAAAAAAAAAGTTTTAATCTCACACCTGACATTTCAATCCATCCAAAACAGGAATAACTCAAGCAAGCCTGAACTAAACTCTAGGCTTACCCACCCATAGCAGCAAAGGCTGAAATTGTTTGATTCAGACATATTTGAAAAATGTAAATGTGGTCTTTATACAAATCCAGGCGTGCAATAGTATAACAGATTAAAGCTGTAACCAAACTGTTTTGTGGCCCAAAACTGTCTTCTTATCAACTCGGGCTAAACACAGAACAACGAGCATACCTCAAGCACAACTACAGAGATTTAATTTTTCCAAACATACACAGTGGCTGGGGTGGCATCAAAACAGGACTGCTCACAACAAAGCGCCACAGAACACCACCTACCCGAACAAGCACTAAGTCAGGCCAGCTGAGGACAGGCTGCCGGCGTCCCAACCCACCCGGAACAGCAGAGCTGCTCTCAACCACTTCCCAATTAAATACAGTTCTGGAACACCTGTGAGCTTCCTACTTGCACTTAGGGAAAAACTCAACCCTCCTCCCCTACCAACCTCAGCATCAGTTTAAATCCTTCCCCTGGGACCACAGCATTAAGGCAAACCAGCAGCCCGCCCTTTCAGCCCTCCACTCTCCTGCATAGCCAACCTCAGTAGGTATAAACTGGAAGTTCCCACTTCACTATCACCATCCGAGAAACACAACACAAAGACAAGTGTCCTCTTGGGGTTATGTTCCTCGGGAGAGAGGTCAGTGGCTCTCCGCCACCCCTCACGCTCCAAAGGCGAGCCTAGCACATTGGAGGTACAGCAGAGTACGCAATTAGAGTTAAATATCTTATTTTTAACTTTTCATCTTTTAGACAGAAAGCTCCTCAAGGAAGGAATTAAAAACATTTTAAAAATTAATGAAGAACTGAAGAAACAGAATTACCGTCTTACAAGAGGTATGCAAACCCCTATCTTAGTTCCTCCACTCTTTGTTTAAGCTAACATAGAAAAACTTCATGAATTTTATATGCCTACAGTAATAAAAAAAAAAAAAATCACACTAAGAAACATTGCACGAGTCAACAACTAACCTAACACGTTAGCTTAGCACTATAAATCACAACTAAAACAAGGATTTCAGGTTTTTTTAGAACACTTCTACTGGAACAGATTTTCTTTTACTATCTCAATTTCTCTTCTCCTGTGAACTAGTAAACTCTGTATGATTTAACAGCCAACCATCACTGTTCTGTTACTGGGTAATTAGAGAATTCTCCAGTAACTGGGATGACACCTGGTCTGGCTTGCCCAGATCAGCACAACTATCACATGCTTATTCCTCCTAACATCTTCAGAAACTCTGGAGAGCATACCAAACAGAACACGTCTATAACAAATACTTGCAAAAAAATCCTCCAAATTAATTATTTTTTTTTCTTTATAGATGCAACACAACCCTATCAAAATTTCAGTAAAAATAGAAGTGAGTCATTCCACAGGTGACATGTGTGAATCTCAACTCTACTCACAGTCAGCTCCTCCAGCTGGGATCCCTATTAAATTAATACAGTGCACAGCAGTTATACTCTGGCAGATTTCAAATTTTTTTTCCACTCAAAACTCTAAGTTGTAGATTTATGGAGACCTTGCCTTGTGGCTTTTTAATAGGCAGCTTTTTGGTATTTTTTGCCTTAGCTAGGAAGACAGCTAAAGTTGGGGGAAAAAAATGTGGTTGCTTACTCAGAGTGCTATCAATTTCACAACATGACAACCTATGACTGTCTACTTAAAATCTCATTCCCTTCAGCAAAGACATGACATCTCCCAGCTTAATGAAATTACCAGAGCAAGTCATGATCATATTTAGCTTTCTATATTTTGAGCTGACAGGGCCATACTAACGAACTGCTCAGCAGAGCACTTCATCTTATTGATTAGGACAGCTAAATGTTTCTAATCATAAAGAAATACCAGAGCAATTAACACACACTGTAAACAGAACTAAAGCATTTAGATCATGATCATGAATAATTCAAATACTCAACTTCAAGTTGAACTCTTAGAGTGTCCTTAAAGCAAGGATAATAGGTTAATGGATTTGTCTGTTACATCCCCAGCTAAGATGCAACACTGAGCTTTCAAATTAACTTCTTATGAACAACCAGAGTGGAAATAACACCTTTTTAAACATTTAAAATTGGGGGAGGGTGGGAAAGACACATTAAATTATTTAATATCTGAAGGTAAGTGCTTGCTACCACTGTGTAGCCCTGGTGTTTAAACTAAAAGCCTCTCACCTTTAGCAATAAGCCGCAATTTTATACATTGCATTTTCAGTATGGTGCCTGTGAAACTTGCAGTGACATTGCAAAGCTTTAGCAGGAGAAGAGACTCACTGTTGGGACAGCCTTTGTGTTACCTCCCTGCTTTTTCGATTAAAAAAGAAAAAAAGAAAAAATAAAAATGCCTCTAATCCAAGATTTTTGCCATCTGATATTTCACTTCTGAAGAAAATAAGAAGTTGATCTGCTGTGGCATTTTTTCTGATTAAAAACTGTCAGCTTCCTGCTTGTCAAGAAATTACTCTTGCTGCAAAATCCACAGAAACAGACGACACTGATGGAGGCTTTTCTCTGCAGAGATGATGGTAAAAAACACAACTGTCAAGCCCAGGAGCATTTTTTGACGCGAGGGCAAAGGAGGAGGGCATTAACAGATACGACCTTGGCCTTACCTATCCCAGATTTAGAGCTTCCGCTGGGCCTTTTGACAACACCTAAGCAAGATACTCCTATTAAGAGTGTATGACTAAAAGATTTCCCTTCGCTCCATTTTGCAAGTATATGCTTCACAGCATTCTTACTTCTATTTTCCCAAGAGTGAACATGTCACAAATACAGTAACTGACAGTGATTCTAACATTAAAAGGAAAACACACAAATTTTTCAGATCATTGGCCAAAAACCTGCAGCTCCTACATTAAGCTAGATAATCCACTGTACTCTTCTACATATTGTTCTCCTCTGCATCTCCTCCTCCTCCTCCATCATTCACAATACAATAAAATTCCCAGGAAAAAGCTAAAAATCCATTCTGGGTCCAAAATAAGTAATCATGCTAAATAACAGATAGTTAAGAAGAACATTCATGATGCCACATTTTCTGGTTTCTTCCCATTTCTCTATGCAGCCCTCCACAACAAGCCTACATAACACGCAGCCTTCTGTTAAATTTAGCAGAGTGAAGTAGCAAATGACAAGTCGTTAGCAAGATACACCACGCTGCCCCCTCTTGCCACAGAGCACAAGAGCATTCCCATGGCACCTGCTCAAAAGGGTGCCTGGAAGAGATCAGTCCTCGTAGCCTTGATTTTAAGGGATCTATTTTAATCCAGCGGACATTCCTAAATTAAGAACAGTAAATCAAGCAAAGAAAGCATCGTTGCCATTTAGTTTTATAAGGATGACGGATACAAGTGGGGAAAACGAGACACGTAGAGCCTCTCAGACTCCTTACGTCTGGACTGGCACTGGTGGGGGGTTCTGACACTTAACTGCCTATGCTTCCTCTCTAACTTGGGGTTTCTTCCATCTACACAATCCCCAGTTTTATAAACACCTCAGTAGCTTCATATGTTAAACTTCATTATGACAAACAGCCCTAAGCTGACAGGGCCTGCATGCCAGTTTCCAAGCTTTTATCAGAATTCTGCTCCTGTGTTCAGTGTGGCATCTATTGGTAGGAAAAAAAAAAACAAAAAACCAAAAAAAAAACAAAAACCAGTAAGCAAGGGGTAGTCTAACAAAATCACTGCATACCATTTCAACTCTTGTGCAAACATTTGAGAAGCGTTCACCTCCAACACACCCACCTGCCTGTCTTGTAAGCTTACACAAATCTTCCACCTTCAGCTCTTACGGCAACCTCTGCCATGGACTTTTGGCTCTCCCAAAGTTAACAGCTCACAAGACTGAACATTGAAACCTTTTCCAGCTGAAGTACTTAAGTACACCTAGGCTATGCTACCATCTGAAGACTAAGTTTTACTCAGCACCACAACTATATTTTCACTGGGACAGCACTAGAAAAGCTTTCCAGGCAACAAAAGGCGTGCTGGAAACTGCTAATGAGTCTACCCTGAGATCTCCAGGTAAAAGACTAAAAATATCACTTTATCACTTATATCACTTTATATACATCACTTTATCACTTACATCACTTTATATATACCGTATCACACCAAGAGAAAGAAACAACTCTCTCTTCAGACCCTCAAGTTTGTCTTGAAGACCTCAAGCATCACACAGCACTTTGGGGAAGAAATACAGTTTGGTTTTCTCCCCAGGGACTGCATCATGATGATGCTTCACTATCACAGTAAAGCAAAAAAAAAAAAAAATTAGTTGTTATCTCAGCTAAGTTTAAGAGAGGTCTCTAGTCTGTGAAAGTTACTGATAAGGTAAAACCTAACGAACTATTATGGATTTTAACAGAGACAATCAACAGCAGTTTCATCACAAAGAGGGCTGAACAACAGCATTTCAGGGAGGGAAAAATTATCACTTTTAAAACACATTTAGATGAAAAACAACTTTAAAAAGGCAGAAGAGTGAAATAAGAGTAAAACTAGATGTGGTGATAAGTGATTTGTTGCATACATGCTGTCGTAACACTTTAAACACATGAATTCATGAATCGCTGGTCACATCAAAGGTACATTCAGCTAAAATAAGTGAGTTGGTGAAGAATTTTAAGTATCATTCAAGTTTTCCTCACAGTCAATGGTTTAATTCATTTACGTTCATTCCCTGCCAAGAAAAATTATCTGCATTACAATGCAATTAAATGATCTAGAGCACCGATCTACAAAGATAAGCAGCTTCTATACAGTACATACTGAATAACAAAGCTACAGTCCAGTTTGTTACAATAACGCCTGTAGTGGCAAATCGCTCCTTGACTAATCCTAAAGCTCTCGGGCAGATTAGTTTCCCAAAGAATAACTCATGCGATACAAATTACATTAACAGCAACTACTTGCTTTATTAGTATTCTGCAAAAGTAAAATCTCCAAGCATACTAATGAAACTGTAATCACATATTATTTTGTCTACTTTGCATATGACCTCAAAAAAGTAGCATGTGCTTTTTTTCCTGCCTCTTGGCAAATCATTAAATAACAGTTTGCTTGAGACAGCATGCTAATTGGTCTAACTGCAGAAGTTATGCTCGGGATCTCACAGTATATTCAGTTTTCAAAGACCAAATAAAACCCTACTCATCACTTTTACAAGACATCTGGCTCAGAGATCGATTTCTAGAATGGGAACTACCTCAGTTTGAAAAATGGCAACTGCAAAATTCTGAAAAGGATTACCTTTAATCGATCGTACACTATTTAGAGCTCTGTGTAAAATGCATTAGTCTAACATGTCACAGGACATTCAAGAACCAGCCTGACATTTCTGAGACAAAACAAAATTATTAAACTGTTATACATTTTTTAATTATTAGCTTTCAAAAGTGTAGTACGGGTACACAGTCTGAAAGGACGGACGCATGGCTGTGGTAATGCACGACACTGACAGGAAGTTCTCCCTTAAAGCATTTCAGAGGCCTGTCCTCCAGCCACAAGACTCATTTCACCTCCAGTCAGGTGCATCTTCCTGCATGCTCCTGTTAGGTTTCCTTCTTATGAGCAGCTAAATGTGCTTAAAATATTATTTGACAGCAAACAAACTTAAAATACCTTTCAAGTATAGGCTTTCAGTATTTTGCCTACTTCAAAAGAGAAAGCACAGTAAGAACTCATTCTTTAGGTGAGGATATTAAAAAAAAAAAGAAAATCCAATCAACACTAAAGACGGATCAGAAGACAACTCCGTAAGACAAAACCCTCTGGGTATATAACTGCTTATTGGTTATAACTGCTTTGGATAAGGAAGGAAGAGACACATAATCCACCTGTTTTCCCATCAGATTGTGTTAAAGAAATATTTACAAACATGGTCAAAATAGGACAAAACAAGGTAAAACCTGGGGAAGCCACCTGAATACAATTGTTTAATTACTGGACCCTGTCTTTGAAAACAGGCATTTCATGATCGTTTTCTGTTTGAGGAAAAACAAAACAAAACACATCATGCAAGCATTAAAAGACTAAGATGTAGGGAATCTGTTTCCTTCCCATGTTAAGATGTAGTATAAAGATGCCTCAGCTATTCCCTGTTCCAGCCCTGGTAATTTAACACATCTATTTGAGGAGAGGTGCAAAGTGCACCCGTGCACTCCCCTTCCAAACAGCAAGCTGGACGCTCTTTATACAATTTCTGAAACACTCAAAGGTTTCAGGTATCAGAGTAGAGAGGACTGAAAGAAGTTTATCTAATTAAATTTTTTTTTAAAATAATGCTTTACCCTAACAACAAAAAAAAAGGCTCATTTTTGAGTTTTTAGCTCATTACCATTTCATCCTAATTCCAAAAGGCCTTTTCCTATCAACCACCATTATTTAAGACAGAAAGCATAGCCCTCTCCTCATCCACTTTGTCATTGCTTTCTGCAGTTATTAAAGTAGTTAGTATATTTGCTAAGAGGTCTTCATAATCCCTATTTCAACAACAAGTGTTGGCTTTGTTCACAGCTAATGTCATACTCTGAAAACATAGGCTGCAAGATTTTACCCTCAAGAGGTTTCCCATCAGAGGACCAAAGCAACACAACTTCACTCCACATAGCTCTGCTATTAACTTATAGCTAAGGACTGCAACATATGAAAATAAGTATCAGACCTTGAATATGCTATCATTAAACACCAAAATACATTCCCCAAAGGTCCCTAAGACAGCTTCTATGATTTAGGTTGTTGTATTCTGCAAACACTACCTTGAAGGCACTTTTATAAGCCTTCAAAGTGTATTTAATTTGTATTAATTGCTTCATTTCCCATTACTTTCAAAGAGAGGACATCCAATAACAATCTTAATATCTACAACTTACTCAAAAACAACAAATGTCCTCCTTATTTTAGCAGATAAAATAATCACTCTGCTTTCCCTTTTTAATGCTAACAGTTCCAGCCCTTCAACCAAGAAGTCAATGACTACAGTTTTAAGGTTTAAGAACTTCTGCTGACGATAAAAATCAAAAGGGGGCTCAAATATTGTGAAGAATTAAGCGTACTCAACTAACATGCCACCCTCACAACCATGCCTGTGCTTTTTCCAAAATTTTATACCACATTCAGGTTGATATTTCAGGTTTCTCACTAACTCAAGTGGCATCAAATTGCATGCAAACCAGTCTGCTTACTCTATGACTATTAACAAAATAGAAGAAATTCTAACTTTGAAGTAGGGCTGCTCATAGTTATTTTTGACTAAAAAGAACAGAGGTAAAAATAAAATGAGTGTAAAGGGACGTTCTGCTTAGCCTTACACATTTAAGTGAGCAAAACATGAGATAGCCTTGTTATCCTCAGTGGAAAGACCGAGTTTCTTCCACTGGACTGTCTGGTTTGCTGCACCCTACAGGTGAAGATCACTGCTCAATTCCAGAAGTCTATGGTTCAAACTAGGCAAATATCATGCTAATATATGCTTGTGTCACCAGACACAAATCAGTATCTTGTCATCTGTTGGTTAACCATCAATTTCACAGAAGAGTGTAACAGAATACAGACTTCCTATTTAAGCCATAAAATACTAGTTGTCCTCCTAGTTTTATTAGGTATCTGCACAGAACACAAATGCTTTAAAGACTATTTATATTTTAAAACCAGCTCATGTAGAGAAGCAATGAAAAACATCTCTCCTTTCTTAAAAATGCCATCAGGACACAAAAATAAAAATAGAGCACCCAAATTAGAAAAGGAGGAAATACCAAATTATTGTCTCCCCACAATTTTAAGATGGTTGTCAAAACCAAGGAAAATTTTCCATCTCCCAACCTGTCCTTAGAGACAAACACCATCACAAGAGGTTGTCAAAATCAACATGAATAATTTAGAAACTGTGTTTTATTGTACAATGTTAATATAGAAGCACCAGCAGAAGCTATTGTTCTCAACAACCTACATAAATAGGTCAAAAAACATTTTAGTGGTTGTTCAGTGAAACTGCTTAGTACAGTTTCTCCCTCCTGGAAGACAAATGTTTCTGGTAAACAGTAACAAAGGGCCACTTCCCTAAACTACATAAAACCCAGGGAAGACCCACATTCTCCTTTACAAAAATCCATTAGCTTTGGAGAAGTTCAAGCACTCTGTGAAGTAAAAGGCACACGAAATTTATTTGAGAAACTCCATTTAAAAGCTCCTGGAAAATCAGATGTTTATTTGCCCTGACCACAGCCTGTTTAACCCAAGTGTAAATACTTGTGTGCAGTCCTCCTGGCCTGCTTCATAAATAGCAATACCAAAAAGGCATCACAACAGCGCACAGCCCACTTCTCCACAGCAGCTCAAGGATCGCCTCCTCCACAAATATATTAAAAGTAAGTCTGCCTCCAAAGCTGCAGAGGAAGCAATAGTTTCCTCAAAACTATCTTCTAGCAACCAACCATTCGTCTCACCCATCCCCTTCACAAGGTCCTGAGCCATATATTATATTTATTCCATATGTCTTACTTAGTTTTAACATTTCCCTCAGGTCATGTTTCAAGTACCAGTAAGATGCCACCTGAAACCAGGCCCAGGCATCTGTCTACCCTGAAACCAAACTAAGTATCAAAACCAAACCAAAAATACGCAAGGATTAAGCGCTGAGTTTACAAGGCTATCCTATGGCGGATAAGCACTCCCCTCCCCGAAGGGCTGAGCAGCACAGCAACCAACTGCTTACAAGAGATACTTGGAAAACTTCAGCAGAAATTTTGCTATTGCATCTGTAATGAAGAACAGATCCGCACACACATGTGCAAACACACGCCCAGGAGAGAAGGGATATCCCCACCTCGGGCCTCCGGAAACACTAATGAACGATTAAGAGGACCAGGAGAGCAGCAAAAGCCTAGCTCATGAGCTGAGCCTGTCCAGCTTCACTGCACAAACATTCCCATGCTCCCGCAAGAGAGACTAAAAACTGGAATTTAGTTACAAAAAACACTATCTCTCAATGTGGTCATAAATGTGAGGAAAGTACCAAGGTGGGGGGCAGTATTCCTAGCAAGACAGACAAGGTGGATTTTTGCATCAGCTACACGAACACAATAAAAGGGCATTTGTCTACAACTAACTGCAGTGTCAAGAGTTTCTGACTCACTGCCAACATTACAGAGGCCCCTACCAGCAACATGGCTGCTTCCAAAAAAAAACCCCCTAAAACTCAGACTCCTTCAACCAAGCTGAGTAACACAACTTAAGAGGAATGTGAAGGTCCTTGAGCGCACCCAGAGGAGGGCAACAAAGCTGGTGAGAGAGCTTGAAGGCATGTCCTGAGGAGTGGCTGAGGACATTGGGCTTCTCTAGTTTGAAAAGGAGGCTGAGGGGCGACCTCGTTGCTCTCTACAGCTTCCTGAGGAGGGGAAGTGGAGAGGGAGGAGCTGATCTATTCTCGCTGGTACCCAGTGATAGGGAATGGTTCAAAGCTGCTCCAGGGCAGGTTCAGACTGGACATTAGGAAACATTTCTTTACCTAGAGGGTGGTCAGACACTGGAACAGGCTTCCTAGAGAGGCGGTCAGTGCCCCCAGCCTGTCAGCGTTGAAGAGGCATTTGGACAACGTCCCGAACAACATGTATTAACTTTTGATCAGCCCTGAAGCGGTCAGGCAGTTGAATTAGACGGTTGTTGTAGATCCCTTCCAACTGAAATAGTCTATAGTCTATTTTAACCTCTGCACAACTCTGGTCACAACCAGGCCAGCAGCACAAGCAGTTGGGTACGTGCAATGATACGCACCACTGAAGGAGGCAGGGGGGAACAGGCACAACACAGACCCAACCAGGTCTCTTTTGGAGTTAAGAGTCCATAGTCAAATTTATGGATTCTGCAGTTAGACATCAATGTAACAGTAACTGAAAACCCTCACGCCTACCAGGTCTCACCAGCCTGCAGGTACCTCCACATGGACTAGTCACATTTTATTTCAAAAACTACCGTTTTGGCAGGAAGAAAAATGATGACAAGTGGGTTGACCAAAATTATCCAAGGTTGGAATGACTTTCAGGAAGCATTAAATTTAGTGCAGCACCAACTAACACTTAACATGGAAAAAAAAAATTTAAAAAAATTCAGTATTTTACAAGCTGAATAAAAAGTGCATTAAGAGGAGTAAAAAAAAAGGAAAGCCAATCTTGCTCCCAAGCTGTTGATTTAGATTTTGAAAGTGTCTTTAGTCACTTACACAGCTATATAATGTGTTGACTAACAGCAGCAGGGTAAACAAGAAAAAACCAAAAACAACCACCAATCCTGTCAGAATTAAATATCCTCTATCTCATTGGGAAAAAAAAAAAAAAAAAAAAGAAGAAAAAAAAATGCAATCCAGCAGGTGTGCAAGAAGTGTTTCATGACACCAATAAATACAACAAATCTTACGATTTCTTTTGGTATGCCTACACATGCAGAAATGCTATGATACTGCATTTAAATCTCATCCCCTGAAAGCCTGTCATTACCCCAAAACAAACTAAGACTCAGTTTTACAGAAACGAATTAAGGTTTTGCACTAAAACACATTCATTGTAAACCATCTAATTCCACCATTATATTTTCTGTTCTAATGCTCAGAACTACCATCACTTATTTTATCTTAAATAAATACATGAAGCATAAGAATAACGAGTGTATTTCACAGCAACACAATGGACTACAGAACTATTCCAAGCTCAGTAATAACTTTTGGGTTCCTACTATACGCCTGAAACTCACTCCTGTAAAACTGAAACTACCAGGTGAGAGCAAGTACACCAAAAAAAGCCCTAAATAAGATCTAGTTTTTGTTTATATTGAAGCACCTTTTTCTTGCAAAAGGGTACCTATGTTGCTCTAAGATATATTTTAAACCTATTTCAATGCATGTGTAGCTGGAAACAATGTGAAAAGGAAAAACTACTATATGCAGAGCCAGACTCCATATCACAAAACAAATTTAAATTATATCTGTCAGTTCAAAAATTGTGCAACAATCCTAGTTCAACAAATTTGACAAACAAGTTAACATTTGAGCAATTCAGTTTCTCAAATAAACGATATCACTCAAATGTCAGTGCTCTGTAATTTATTGACTTACTTTTAAACAGAATAACAGCCTTCAAGTTTTCAGGAATTCATTTGAAGTAAATGTTGAGTTTAAGATAGCTTCATATCTTGTTTACCACATTTCCAGCACCTCATTTGCTTAAGCATCTCATGGAAGAAGAATTCTTCTGTATAGTATCTTCGCTGCTTTTTAATGTTATTTAATTTTTCAACTTTTCCTGCTAAAACTGAGTTGCAAAAGGACAGTTGGTAAGAGGATGCTATTCCATTTATGGGATGCTTACATCTTGCCTCCATTCCATAAAATTTATTAGTACTCAAACTCTCACAGAATCATATCTTTAATTTAGAAGTATTTTGAAGAAAGAAGAAAGCAAAGAAGGAAATAACTTAATTAAAGAACCTCTTCATCAGTGTTTTTATTCTTTTTGGATCCTATATAGAACAATGTCCATATGGGCAAATTAGCAGACTTCATTTACAGTACAGTCCCAGAACAGATGACAAAACTATTTCAAACACCTCTGTTTTAAGTGTTTGGACTTGTAACTTCCTAAATAAATATTAATAATAATAAAAACTTTTTAAAAAAACCAACAATATGAAAACCACAAATACTCAAATTGCACTTCCACACCTGAACACTCATGTGACTGATACATTACACAGAGCTAACACCTTGTATTTTATACAATATACTATTTAGATAAAGTGAGTTAAAGTATAGAAGGCACCTGAGTTTTCTTGAAACAAACTTCTTGAACAAAGAGATACCAGATTTTCCAGATTTACAAAGTCCCGTAGGCTTACGTAATTTTCCTAACGTAGAAAGACAATACTAAACTACTGAACTAAGTATTCAAAACCTACAGAATTATTTCTGCAGTAGAGGAAATATACAGTGTACTTTGCAAGCTCCTCCAAGAAGGAGCAGAAGCTACAACCCATCTGCTCAGCAGATTTTCTTCCTGTTGCAGTCTGACTGAATAAACCTTTAAATACCTGAGGAAAAATTCACCACAGCCAGAAGAGTTGAGATTTTACTTGTGAAACATGACCTCCACCCTGCATCAACACAATTCAAATGAAGCTCTGAGGCTGAGACTTTATTCTCCTTATTTTATGTAGAGTTCATTATCCGCCCTCAAAACAGAGGCACAACCTACACTACAGAAGTGACTGCTCCATGGACCACATTGCTTATGTTATTCTTCAGACGATACAAAGTAGTAGTCTCCTCTGCTGCCATTTGGATGAACCACAAACATCTGAAGGGAGCCATGTGAGAAGGCTGATGTAACTCACTAGTTTTAACATGAAGTGTTTCAGCTATTTTCTACTGTTACAGCACTCCATACACATGCCAAAGGTCCCTCTCATCTTCATTTGATGCAGAACAATTATCTGCTCAGTGGCGAGCCTGTGACTCAGTCTTCTCTGCAAGTTGTCCAACCAGTTGATTTACTAAAATTATTATTATTAATAAAAATAATTATTTCCCAATTTTATTCCACCTAATTTAATTCCACAAAAAACGTGAATATGAATCAGCAAGATACTTCCAGCATTCGCTGACTTTAACCATTAGTGTTTGGAAAGGTGAGGACTCACCAACTGCTACAAGGAAGAGCACGTCCCTAAGATCCTTCCTGAGACATTATTTATGCTACCCAAGATGCCAACATGTCTCTAATTAGACAAACCTTTTTCTTAAACTCACAAAAACACCAATGTGAGCAAGCCAGAAGGAATTAACCTGTCAACACTAGGATTAAACAACATAGCAAATTACCTGGATTACTTTCAAGGCACGGACAGAAGCCTGATGCTAGTTGTCACATGACGGAGCGAAATAGCTGGGTGACAGATTTTGATTCATTTTGAGTTGAAGGTCCAGTCCTTCAATCCTTCCTCCATAAGAATGTATTAATATCTACTTCTCCACAACAGCAACACTGTGATGAGAAGGGAATTCATACAGCATTACTAGACATCCCATGCCAAAAGAGATCCTGCTCTAGATCTGTTTTTAGGGTGCTTGAGTCACCTGTTACTAAAAAAAAATAAAAAAATAAAAACCACACCCAAATCCTACTGTCCCACTAGACCCAAGCTTTTTCTACATCCCTGTGCACGCAGCTGCTCTTTTTTGAGCAGCTACTCTGTGTTCAGCACAGATTTCTGCAACAAAAAACTTAAGTATTATGATTTTTTTTCCACAGTAATCATGGTGCACTTTAGAAAGTAAGTCTGGCCTTCAACCTCTGATGCTATGACAAACTCTCATGGTCTCCAAGAGGAAGCTGTTTCTCCATCTCTCTGTCTTCTGGCTCTAGTAGACAGAGACAGTGTATTATATCCACCACACTAAAAACAAGTCCATCATTATTACATACATAAAATATTAATGATAACAATTGAAGTAATAGGGAAATAGACCTTCAGAAGTGCTTAAGAGAAAAATGCTGAGGATTCTACAGTTTAGGAAAGAATTAAAATATTCCATCATTACCTCACCTGGGCACATTTCAGGTTTCCCCTCTGCAATTTGCACTTTGCATGTTCTTTTACTCATTAAATGCTACTGCACTATGCACACCATACACATGAACTTCATGTCACTGTGCTAACACTCAAAAACCAAGAACATCTTCCATCCCAGAATTTGCAAGCAAGAAACAGAAGAAAGATCAAGCAGATGTAGACAGAGGGAAGCCCTCACTGAAATAACCCAACAGCTTTGTTTGGCAGGCCGGGCAACAGTCATACATGATGGGTCACAGAGCAAATTCTCCCTTTAGCAGGGATCACTCAACAGGTGTACACATACCCTCTGCACAATCGTGAACACTTACAAGGGCAAATCATATAAACCAGGAGTCTTAATCTTACTGGAAATACTAAACCGAAGGAATTACTGGCTTGAATGCACAACTTGAAACCACCCAGAATTGGACTTTAGAGAATTCTGTCAGCCTCAAATAAAATAAATTTCCAATGAACACAAGAACCAGAGAGAAAGGTAATGATGATAAGCCCTCAACTTCCCAAAATCAATTATGCAATTCAAGAAGATCAAAAAAGCAGCTAATATGCACGACGCAATATGGGACAAGAGGAAAAAAACCTACAAGCCCCACTGCCCAATACATGAAGGCCAATGCTACAGAAGTACAGTAAATTTTTATGATTCATGCATTTAAATTTTCAAACTCTACCTGTGGTATCTTAACAGCAACTGTTCCCTGTGCCTAGAAGATGTATGTTTAAAGACACAGCCTTCATCTGAATTCTTCCACAGATGGTCTTCACAAAAAACCTTATTGATTTCAATGTTGTGAATGTTAACACAGAAAAGACAGCAGAGTACCCTGTTGATGTTCTTCTTTCCTATTCACAATGCATATTACCACCATGGGTTTTGGATTTCTGATCTTATCAAGCACCATGGAGTACCATGACCTACAGCACACTGCAGTACCCAGACCTTTGCTTAAGTCTGTGGGGGAGACTAGATCTCATAAATCCAAAGACTTTCTTCTAGCATGGTATTCTTATAACGACCTTCTAACAATGCAGTGATAGGTATTTCATGCAAGTTTAGTTACACAAAATTTTGAAACATGAGAAAAATCATGCCAGACAGCTCTTGCTCTTCCATGAGAAGACATGCTGTTATTATGGTTAACAGAAGCTTGCACAAACACCTCACATTCAGACAAGGACAGAGAAAGGAACTTTCTGAAGAGGTGAACTAGAAGACAAAGTCCAGAATGAGTTTCTGGGGTTTTTATTTATACCAATGACTCCAAGACTCCTCTGCTAGGTCCACTCACTAACAGCAGCTGCTCTCAATCTTGACAACAGTGAAACAAGAGATGCTCACATGCATTTCATTTGAAGGTTTATAAGCATCCTTAAAGACTGTTTCAAATTCATACTAATTGAATTTAACACTTTTATGAAAGAGGTTAAGATGAACTCTGAGCCACTTTCAGATCCTCAAATGATGCAGATAAATGAGATTATTAATTGTTAAGTACTGTTATCAGATATGAAAGAATTGATCCAAATAAGATGACATAATAAAGATGAAGTACTGTTTCCTCACCAATAAGTAGACTAAAATCACCACAGACCATTAAGTACAAAAAAACCAAAGCATTAGTCCTCTCCTAAAGGGGGAAAAAAAACATCTCCAGTTTCTTTAATCGTGTTGGAACCACATACTTCCAAGACAACAAATGCTCATTTTTCAATGCCCCCATTATACTATTGCTATTTTGATCACATAAATCCTTCAAACAGTGGCTTGCTTGTGAGGATTTTTTATTTGTCTTTTAAATGAATAATCTGGAAGATTAATACAACATCTTGGCTTTTTAAAACTCAGCAGCTGTAGCATCCTGATAGCCACCATCAAAGAAAGAAACAATACTACGCTTTCCCACCTCCTGCTTGTTCTTTTATTGAGATGTAATAAGAACAAGTTACACCATGAAAGATGTCATACACTCACCAGCCTCCAAGGAGAAGAAAAATCTGTATTTGGTCACTGAACCTGGAGCCCTACTATGGAAAGTCCCACTGAACACTAATGATGCCTTGTAAGGGGAGTACAGGAAACCTTATTTCTACTCACAAACAGAGAAACAAGCATGATGGCTGTCA